>NC_134464.1:74797470-74974970 GCF_047948215.1 Lycorma delicatula
TTTGTTGACAATAAAAAACAAAATAAAAAGAATAAAAAATAGAATAAATAAATAAATCCGAAAATAGCATTTATCGTCATAGAGCGTTGGTTGGTATAATTATAATGTCACTATTTTCATTAGTGACATTCAAGTAGATGGTTTTTACCAATTGGAAAATCAGGAGCAAGAAAAAATGTAATATTTATTTTTATTATTTTTAAAATAATAATTAATATATTTATTTTTTGAAAGAGAATTATTAAATCCAATATATATTTGAAAAATTACATTGAAGTTTTCTTTATTAATTCATAGTTTATTACTTTAATATATACTTTGTATTAAATTCATAAATAAATATTGATAATAAAAAATAACTTGAATAGGTTTCTTTTTTCGTACATTATGTTGTAGTTTTACTTTTACATTTTTATAACTTTTGGTTCATGGTTTATGGCTACTGAATATCATGTTACATTGAAAAAAAGAGAGATGGTTGATCTAGTTCTTAAATCCTTTAAGTAAAAGATAGCTAAAGTTTCTTACCATTCAATTTTTTTTTCGAATATTTAAAAGCATTGAATAAATTTGATAGAATCTCTTTTAATCCAATTTTCACATTCAAGGAAACCAATATTGTGTTGTAATTTACAATAAGTACAAAGAATTGATTTAAAATAATATTTGGGATAATTAAAATAAATTATCCCAAACAGTTTATTAAAAATGTATAAATATAATTAGAGCCCGATCTTCACGGCGGAGTGGTAGCATCTTGGTCTTACATATGGGCATCCCAGGTTCGAATCTCGATCAGATATGGCGTTATTCATACGCTATAAGATTCCATTTCCATGTACAAGCTTTTCTGTAAACTTCTGTAGCGAATTAATTCATCATGCCAAAAAAAAAAACACGACCGATAGATTTATTTACACGAAATTAAGGTTTAAAAAGCTACTAATTTAGAAAGAAAAGTAACGATATCCAAATTAAATATACCTCACTCAGCGTTAAAACTATTTTATCTGGAGTAAACTGTTGTACAATGTAGATTTCCTGGAATATTAATTATTTACTATTATTATCTTTATTATAATAATTTCTATTTTTTATTACAAGTCATAATTAAACGGTTTTAGTTGCCCTTTCATAAATTAATCCCTAAAAATGCCTTAACCATTTCAAGAAAGATAGGTTACTATGCCAGGCTAATTATTAATGAAGGTAAGAAGTAAATTATTTAGTATTTTACCTTTATTGTTGAGTTATATACATTAATTTTACATACCAAGATATAGAAATTCATATATCATCAATATGTTTACCCTAAAAATTGGCAGTAAAAATAACATCATTACTCTAAGAGAATGAAATTCTAATAGTTGTTTTTTGTATGCACCTCAAGAATTTTGTATGTACCACCAGAAAATTGGGAACAAATAGAGTGAAGTAATTTATTCATACGACACCTTTCTGTAGAAATGGACTTTAATATCAAAATAATATATATACAAATCGTAAGTGGAATAGAAATTCTTTTTATAATTTTTTTTTAGATTTTTTTTATTATTTTTTTTAAACATTTGTTTACAAAACGGGAATATCTTAAAAATATTCTATTATTTCTAAAATTTTATACAAAAATAAGGTAAAAAAATTCTATCAGAATTTTTCTGTAAATCTTTTCATGTATGAATGTGTAATTTTATATATTGGAAACTGGATTTTAGTGTATTCTATTTTATCTTACATTTATCTTGGCATTTTTAAACAATTAAATCAAGTAACAATTAAATCAAGTACTTGATTCGTAAATTGAATTTAGAAAAGGATACCTATGTTATTTGTGTTCATCATAAAATTGATAAATCAAACGTTATATGTATCTTGCTTTTTTCAAGCGTGGTAGTCCAGATACTAGTACCGAAAACTAAAAATTTTTATTACTGTTGGACTGTTTATATATATATATATATATATATATATCAGGGTCTTTATCGGGAAGTTCTCAGCTTGACACTGAAATGGCCAAGTATGACGAAGTATAATACTTTAGATGGCGTGATGCAAAATTTCAGATATGAGCGTTTTGTTGTTAGTTTTTGAGGATCTAGTAAAGCAAATAAGTTTTGACATCTTTTGAAAAATGAGTAAAAACTTTTTTTTAAAGTTTACCCTGAATGATATATAAAAGTAATTAGATTCCACTCAAAAGGGATTCTTCCCCTTCGATATTAGACAGTGAAAAATTGGGGTGACGAACTTAAACGTGGTCGTACATCTATTGAAAATGATGAATGCTCGTTACGTCCAAAAACTGCTACGACCAATGAAATCGTACAAAAATCCACAATGTCGTGTTAAGTGATTGCCAACTGAAAATATGAACTTACTGACATTGAAACATTTCGATGGACCGTTTTACTACAATTTACACGATGTTTTGAATATAGAACATGTTTTCAACCTCATAGGTTTCGCATTTGATAACAGTCAAACAAAAATGTTTTCCACTGAACACTTCTCAAGGCTGTTTAGTTTTATTTAAACGCAATTCCAATGAGTTTCTTCACCGTTTTACAACAGTAATTGAAACACTGATTCACGCCAGAGACCAAATAGCAGTCCGAATAGTTGGTAGGAGCAGATAAAAGTGTCCCAAGAAAGCGAAAAGTGTTCTTTCTGAAGAAAAGGTCGTGGCTAGATTTTTTGGGATTCACGCGATGTGATGCTCGTACACTACCTGGAAAAAGGCAGTACTATCACTGAGGAGAATTACGCTTCACTACTGGAATCGATTGATGGATGCTATTGAGGCTAAAAAGTAACATCCGGCCAGAATTAAAGCGCTCTTTTACCACGATACGCTTGCCTCAGATTGTTGCTGCAAAATTCCATGACCTATGCTTTCAAGTGTTTCCACATTCACCGAATTTGGCTCCCACTGATTACTTCGACTTTCCAAACGTGAAGAAATGGGTTGCTGCCAAAAGATGTCAAATCACTTCAAATGACATGCTGAAAGGTGAGACATTTTTTTTGTTGAAAAAATTTCATTATATTGAGTATGCTAAAATATTGGAAGATCGTGGTAAAAGTATCGAACTGAAAAGTAGTGACTACGTTGAACATTTTTTAAAAATATTTCTGAAAAATTTTCTATTTTCTTTGTAGGCCCAGAACTGTCCAAACGGCCTTGTATATATTCATTTTGATGTTTTATTTTATAAATATACGTAAAATGTTTAGTATAATATTTTTTTCTGTTTTATTATTCTTAATAAAAAGGGAAGACTGCTGTGTGAAAAGTTAAACTTAGCATTAAGGAAGGGATTTTTGAAATGTTTTACCTGGAGTGTGATGCTCTATAGAGCTGAAACGTGGACGATGAGAAAGGCAGATAGAAAACTAATTGATGCTTTTGAGATGTGGGTGTGGCGTACGTAGAATGATCAATGTCAGATGGTAAGACCACTAACAAATGAAGCAGTATTAAAGAGACAAAGAGAGAACAGGAAAATGCTAAATGTGATTGAATATAGGTAAAGGAACTGGCTGGGATATTGTATGAGAAGAAGGTGTTTATTAGTAAATGCGATAGAACGAATGGAGAATGGGACGAAAGAAAGAGGAAGGTTTTAAATGATGGATAGGATTATGAAAAACGGAAAATATGCAGAAAAAAAAGGTTAGCAAAGGATAGAACATGGTGGGAGCAGCAGCCGTGACAGGAACTGCCCTAATGACAGAACAATATGAATGAATGTTGTTCTGTTGCAAATTACTTTATAACTATTGACGATAATTTTTTAATAAAAAATTTACATGTTTATATTTTATTTCAAGTTTTCTTTTATGTAAAGATTTCTTTAGAATACTATATACTATTATGGACTAAAATCAAAATAAAATAAACCCCTACTTTAAGTGGGCATTCGTTATTCGACGTTCCACGGTTAGGACACCCGACGTTCGAAAGTTTTTTTATTCAAGATAATTCTAATCAAAATTAACCCATAAATTTAAACCGATAGTTTGCAACTAACCATATTTTAAGAAAAAAATTCTCACAGTCAGGTATAGACAGAAAATCTATTTCATTATATTCAAATTAAACCGGGACATTAAATCCACGAACAATTTAAAATTTAATATAACGTAAATATCAAAATAAAATTTAATATTTTATTGAAGTTTAATTTTAAAGTTCCCTTATTGTGAGTAATTATCAGTACGTAATGACATAATTGAAAAAAATACCATTCGCCACTTTGTTACTATCTATTTTAGGAAAAATTGCATAAATGTTTTATTAACTGAAAGTTAAATCTACTTTTTTTTTTCATAAAATTCAAAGTAGTTATTAAAACATTTTTCTGATAAAAAAAAAACCAAATTATTCATTTAATGGTGAATCGTAAATTTTTAACTGATGTAAAATTAAATATAATTAGGAAAATCATGAATAAAATTTTATTTAAAAAAGAATATACAATTTTTTTAAATAATATTTTCACTGTAATAAATTACAAACTGGAAAAATTTTACGAATTTATATTATTTTTAATTAACTGAAAATTTAATTAAACCATCGCTAATTATAAACATCAAAGGATAAAAAATAAATTAAATAAAAATTTATATGTACAGAACTATTACACAAAAACGTTTCTCATATTTACCGTTCCGGAAAAAAATGTATTATTAGTGTAGTCAATTTTAATTAAAATTTTATTTATTTTATTCTACGATTAATTAATCAGATGACACTTGAAATATAATAAAAAATAATAAAAAAGATATTAATTTTCTATTATCCTTTTCATAACTAAACTTTTAATATCGGCATTTTTATTTTTTCTGCCTTTATAAAAATATACATATATATTTTTTTAAATTTATTTTACGTTACAGTGAATTTTATAAAATAAATTAATGTAGTAAAAAATAACTGTAGGGAAAGATAATTAATATTCATTAATTACTTTAACTTTTAACTATAAATTCTTATTTTTAACGAACCTCAAAAAAAGGAGGTTTTCAACCCTACAGTAAATTTCTTTTTTGTATCTTTAATCTTACGCTTTACCAAATGGACGGATTTGGAAGAAGATAAATTTTCTCTGATGTCTCGTTTCAAGTTTTTTCCAGCTAATTAAGAGAGAAAAGTTTTAACAATAGAAATTATATTATTTTTTTTTTCTAAGCAACTTTTTCATAAGATTTTTTTTATCATCATTGCTTAAAATTGTATTTTTATATAGTAGTTAATAAAAAATTTAATAATAAATACAAATGATTCACGAAGATTAAAATAGGTTAGAAAACGAACCCACAATCGATCTAAGTCAAATTTTCGTTCATACATATCATCCTCTGAAGTAATACCTTACGGTGGTTCCGGAGGCTAAACAGAAAAAGAAAGAAAGACCCAAAATAAGGAGTACATTTGTTGGTTTCATACAAATCTGAACTGAAAAATTGAAAAAAAAAATTAGATCCCAGAAATTAATTTTTAGTAATTTTTGAGAAATCTGAAGATACCAAAAACTGTGGTCAAATTATGATTGTTGTAAAATGGGCAATAAACAGATAAATTTTATTTTTTTTAATATAGATAATTTGATTTTGAGTAAAATGGTGTGGTTAAAGTTCAGAGAAACTAAATATAAACTTAACAATTTCGAAGCTGATTAAAAATAAAACATATCAAAGTGTTAGAGATTTTAACTAGGTATTAAACGATCCATTAGAGTAAAGGACACTTCCCTGGGCTGAGTTTTACTTAACTGTATTTCCGACCCGGGGATGTGGGGGGATAAAAAAAGTATTACACGAAAACCCACCGGATTGGTCTAGTGGTGAACGCGTCTCCCCAAATCAGCTAATTTGGAAGTTGAGAGTTCCAGCGTTCAAGTCCTAGTAAAGTCAGTTATTTTTACACGGATTTGAAAAGTAGATCGTGGATACCGGTGTTCTTTGGTGGTTGGGTTTCACTTAACCACACATTTCAGGAATAGTCGAACTGAGACTGAACAAGACTACATTTACATTCATACATATCATCCTCATTCATCCTCTAAAGTATTATCTGAACGGTAATTACCGGAAGTTAAAGAGGAAAAAGAAAGGTATTAAACGAAACAATTTTTTTTTACTTTTGTCGCCAGGCGAAACTTTCTATAGTTTCCGAACCTATGTTTATAGCTATATGAACTTTTTTATATTTATTTTCATTAGTAGATCATTCTCGTGAGGAATTAACTGTCCGCATTATCGATGCAGCTGAGGAAGAAAAATTTCCGATTGCTTGTATCCCAGTGAAGAGTAGCATACTCGATTTAATTAAATATGGTATACAACAGATTCGGTTTCAAATGCAAAACGAAATAGGCAACCTTCCGTTACGACTCCAGGGCTATTGCCGATATTGAAAGCAGAATTGCTGCCAGTCCAAAAGATGCCGTTTTCGAAGACTTCTATGCGCAATTAATGATGAAAAATAATCCAGCTTCTTCCAATAAGACTGATCAACGTATCACACATCCCTGAATCGCGTTCATGCAGCTTTCACAAAGGAACGAGTTATCAGAAGAGAATGGTGGCCTCCATGTTCCCCAGAGTTGTCTATTTGTGATTTTTTCTTTTTGGGCTACTTAAAGGAGAGAGTTTATGCATCTAATCTCCACAATATTGATGACCTGAAGGTGAAAATTCAACGAGAAATCAACGCAATTGACAACAAAGTTTTGCGTCAGACGACTATTAATATGTTAAGTCGAGCACAAAAGTGCATCGATGCCCAGGGTGGTCATTTTGTAACAATAAAGTAAATAAATGCAACGTTTAAATTACGTTTTATGTTTTTCTTATTGAATTTATCGGTATCATTTGTAAAATTTCATACCAACATATCCTACCGATTTTGCAGCGGTTACGTTACGGTTTCGGTTTTATGTTGGTCACCCTGTACTTCAATGCCATATAAAATTCTAGTCTTACTACAGTGGTATAATGTCTTAATTTTGCGTAGTTGGAGAGATTATTCGTATTGTAGATGTCTTTGGTGATAAATCTAAACTTGTCCAGTTTTAATATTCTATTTTCAATTGACGCTTCATCTATTTCTGTTCAGCTTATAATCTCTCCTAGGCACTTAAAGTGGTACATGACATTTATCTTTTCTCTTACTGAGTCCCTTTTGTCTTTTGTGTGAACGATTTGATATTCGTCATGATTTCCATCTTGGTAAAGGATAAATGTAGACTTGATTTTTGGGGATATTCCGGTTAATTCTTCTATTTGTGTCACTGTGTCTTCCTTCAGTTCCGCTAAAAGAGCTAGATCGTCAGCAAAGAATAGACATCTTATTTTGATATTAGGTTTTTGGATCCGATCTTCGCACACGTATCATTCATCCGACAAAAGTTCTTCATTATTTTGCCCAAAATCAAGCTGAATAGGATTGGTGATAGTCCATCATCTTTTCTCAATCCTGATGCGAGTAGGAAATGTTTGCTAATTTCTCCCATAAATTTAATTTTGGAAATTGTGTTTATAATATAGTGAATTTAAAGAGGTTAATATATTTCTGGCCAACCTTTATTCTCTCAGATTTTGAGTCTCTCTATTCGTAGAATCATAAGTATTCTGAATTTGACCTTTGCTTCATTATTGTATTCTATTAACGAATTTCTGAAAAAGAAAATATTTCTTATTTGATCTTACACATAATTACATTAAAATCCTTGTTTTTTTCCAAATATACCGATTTCGGTGATACTTTTTGTATTTTGAAGAGAAATTTCTTTAGGAGGTCCCATAATAAGATTCTTCCAGATAAATTTATAGAATTTTAAATAAAAAATTATATGTTTATTCTACATGAAAGATTTTCAGATATTTTTAAACAAGTTTATTATTTTATTTGTCATTAATGTTGGAATTTTTTAGCGTAATGGTGTACATCCTAATATAATTCTCATATCTTCTAACTATTTTGGGAGTTTTTCAATAAACTTAAAAAGTGTCAAAACTTTAAGATAAAGAAAAATACAATGTTTCGTAGATGTTTTAATCTTAGACACGTCCGGAAATAAATTTTTTATATTGTTTTTTAAAATATTTATGTTAGATATAAATATCTTACTTTTTATTCCTATGAAAGGATTTTATCCAAGAAACAGCAAGTAATTTTTCATAAAAAAAAAGTAAAAAGATATATGAAAATTATAGGTGAAACTACTTGAAAAATCATACTAAAAATTGAAGAGATTGAAAAGTTAAAAAATTCTTTGTTGATATTTCGATGTTTTTTATTTTTGGAAAAAATCGATTTCAAAATAACGGTTAGTATTTACTGTTTGAGATAATGATAGCTAGTTGAATACTTTTAATTTAGCATCTAATTTTAAAAAAATTACAATATAAAAAACTATTGAAAATATACAATATTCAATACTTTGAATTTACAATATCATATGAAATATTTTATTAGTATTATATTTAAAACATTATTTTGTTAATTCTGATGCGTTTTTGAAGTTGATTTGACTTTATGATAATAATATATAACTTGATTCGCGTAACAAATTTTGAAGACATGTTTTACTGGTGAAGATAGAGATGAAAGTTCATATAAATACGTTCGGAAACAATTCGTTAGAGAGTGTCGGCTGGCGAAAGATTTCAGCGCCTTCTAAAAAATTAAGCCGGACTATAATTCTCGAGTCCCCCAAATTATGGAATAAATTTATTGATTATTTATATGAAAACTGGCAAAAAAATGAAAAATTAAAAAAGTTGGTCCCAAAACTGTTTTTTGAGTAGTTTTTGGGAAATCTCGGTTAAATATAAAAGGTTACCGACCTCCATAGCTGAATGGTAGCGTCTCGGCCTTTCATTCGGTGGTCCAGGGTTCGAATCCCGGACAGGCACTATTTTTCATACGCTACATAAATCTTCATTTCATGTTATCATGTTCATGCTTTATGGTAGATTAATAAAAAAAGAAAAAAAAACTATTTTATGTTTAAAATAACCTTAGATCTGTTATAAACACATTACATTTTTAAACAAAACTTATAGAAAATTTGATTCTGAATGAAATTATATGAATAAAATCGACAAAAACTTAAAAATTTGTTTATATGAATGTTTCGTCCAAAAACAGCTTATAAACATAAGAATTTCGAAGTTTATTAAAAAAAAATGATCGAAACGGGTAGATTTTAACTAGTTATTAAACGAAACAGAATTTAAAAAAAAAAAAGATAAAATTTATTTTAGATAAAAGATAAAATTTAAAAAAAGGAAGAATAAAATTTCAAATATTTAAAAAAAGCTAAATTAATAAATAGTAAAGTCATACATAATAGTCTTATAACTTATGAAAATAAATTGTAACAAAAAAAATCGTGAGCAATTCGCCAGTAATTTATTGTAATTGTTGTTATATTTCTGGGCAATTTCATGTTGACTGGTGATAGATTACATGGAAATTAAAATCTATAAATCTTGCCTTCTTCGTTAGACTTCATTCGCCGTCTCGCAGTAATTATATTAATTTTTGATTTATTTTTTGTTCTCTTCCCATAGATATCCCTATTTTTCGTTTAATGTCAGTCGCTAAATCATATCTTTTATCTCTTGTATTTCGTTTATTTTATGATTTTATTTATGAATTACACTGCCTGTATAGATTTTTTTTTCATCTTTAACACAATATTTACTGAAGTAATCAATTTTTAATTGATTTTTATAAATAACATGGATTATTCCAGGAGAGGTATTGTTGCAATAATTACTGCTTACTTGTGATTTACATGATATGTTAATCTCATACCAGTTTCATGATGTATTTTTGTGCGATAATATTTCTAGTAAAATTTATTGTAAGCATACTCTCATAAAAGTTTTATATAAATTGCAATCAGGCAACGGATACTTTTAAATTTTTACTTCATTTAAATTATACGTATTAAAAAAAAGAAAAAATGTAATATTATTTATTTGATCATGCAACATATTAAGCAGCATAATAAATATTACTTAAGAAAAAACTGTAAGTATAACGTTTGACATTCATTTAATCTGGAAGTCCCACTGTTAATTGGAATAGTTTTTATAATCACTCATATTTTTCACATTCAATTATATAACTGTCATTTGATAGGAGTTTTTAATTATATTATTTATTTATAAGTTATTAAGAGGCTACACCCTCTTCGTTATGGTCCTTGGCAGCTTATTGCCATCACATCTCAGGAATAGCAGGGTGATTATTTATTAACCTTCTTTCACACACACAAGTATGGAAACACATTTGAATCATCAGCGAAATTATAAAAGGGATAAATAAATTAATTAAAACAAATTTTTAAATCTAACATTAGATATTAGATTGTATCATTCTTTTTTTTAAATCTAATGTGGTTACCACATGACTTCCTTGTACGCCTATTAAATGACATATGTTTTTTATTACTTTTTTTTTTTATTATTGAATTATTATTTATTGTAAAAATTGTTTTACAATCACAAGTTAATAATTATTAATAAATCAATATATTTAAATTAAAAAGTTTAAAAAAAAGAAGGAAATGAAGTCGGATTCTCGCCGATGTGCATTCCCCTTGTAAGATCCAAATGTTTTATTAATTAAAATTTTATTGGACTATAACTCTGGAACAAATGAGAATAAGTACCACTGATGATACACCATTGAAAAGCTCTCAATGAGGGCTTATTACTGCAGTTAAGAAAAAGTCCATAATCCCCCAAAAAATTGTATTTTGGGCTTTTTTGGACACTTTTGGTCCAGTCGATTGCAATCAAAAGAGGAGGTGCACAACTAGATGTTACAACAGTCCTAAATCTAAAATTTCAACATTCTACTGCTAATCGTTTTTGAGTTATGGGAGATACATAAGTACGTACAGACGTCACGCCGAAACTAGTCAAAATGGATTCAGGGATGGTCAAAATGGATATTTCCGTTAAAATCTGAAAACCGAAATTTTTCGATAACAATATTTCCTTGTCTTTCATACAAGGAAGTAAAAAGGTAATTAAAAACAAAAAGTTTTTTTTTATGAACGTTTACTGATTATTTTTACACTATTCGTAATTATTTATTTCTAATATTTTAATAATATCTTTGTAGGGAAATTTATTTTTCTCGCTCCCTATTTACTCTTCTAGAATCATCAGTCTTCTCGAACTTAGATTTTACATGTCCACGTGTAGAAATTTAAACGGCTTCAGTAACAGAACAGATGCAATTTTTTATTTTATTTGGTTTAGTAAAGTAATGATTAATTATTAATTTATATTTTATTGTTATTTATTTCAAATCAAGTATCTAAATTAAAAAATTATACTTCTGATATTCTATTCCTCAACATATATATATATATATATATACACGAAGTTCTCCCGGGACTTTCATAACCTATTCTACACGTAAAAATAATGCAAAATGTTAAAATAAACGTATGCTCTAAAATGCTTCGTTTGTGAATTACGGTAAATGAAAAACTTCTCACGGATTTCAGCTACCCCGGTGAAACGAGGATGTATTGAAATTTTTGGGACGTTAATGAAGAAGCAAATTGGTAATTTATTATGGTTTTTAACCAGAAAAATCTAATAAAATAGGTTTAAATCCCGTTTTTGCAGTAGTTTTTGAGAAATATAGGGTGAAAACCAACAAACTGAAGTAAGGAAACCCTGACTTTTATGTTTAATACAATAACTTTGCTAAATGGGTAATAAATACATAAAATTTTTTAAAAAAACTGTAGAAAATTTAATTCGTAACAAATTGCTGTAAGATAACTTGAATAAAAGAAAAGTTAGAATTTTATTTAGAAACAATAAATTACTACATTTACCAGAAAAGTACTTATTAAATGTTAAGACCAACCAAATTATTTTTTGGTGGTATTAATAATTTGTAAAAACACTGTTAAAAATTGCTGTTAAGAAATTTAAAATAAAGTGGAAATTAGACAATTGTAAAATAAAAATTACTTAGATAATAATTTTTTTATTAATGATAGAAGTACAATAAATTATTTTGAAGTTGGCAATAAAACAATGAAAAGTTAGAAGAATTCAAACTTTGTTTAGAAACAGTAACTACACCAAAGTGCATTATAAGGTATCATTTTATAGTAAATGTTCAAAAATTAACTCGCTATTTTGAACACTTCCTCAGATTCTTCCTCGAACCCGGGACCTCCGGATGAAACGCCGAGACGCTACCATTCGCGCCACGGAGGCCGGCTACACAAACACAACATTTCTTTCTTTTTCCTGTTTAACCTACGGTAATTACCTTTCAGATAATACTTCAGAGGATGAATGAGGATTGATAAATATGAGTGTAAATGAAGCGTAGTCTTGTACAGTCTCAGGTCGACTATTCCTGAGGTGTGTGGTTAATTGAAACCCAACCACCAAAGAACACCGGTATCCACGATCTAATATTCAAATCCGTGTAAAATAACAGACTTTACTACGACTTGAACGTTGGAACACTCGACTTCCAAATCAACTGATTTGGGAAGACGCATTCACCACTAGACCAAGCCGGTGGATTTACACAAACAACACTCACTAATAGTGCACTGTTACAAAACGTATACTGCACTACCCGTAAGCACTTGAAAAACGGCAGCAACAATCAGTAGTAACTATATACATCCACTAGTCGCGCTAGTTGTGTGAGAATCTTTCATAAGTAGTGTTGGGTAACGGTTTCATTATAGGTTCGGTTTTACGTTGGTCACTCTGTATTACACATAACGGACCTCGAAAAATTACTCAAGGTCGAAAGAAGCATAATAAGGAAAATCCATGATCCAAAATTAACTGGATTATATTAAAATGAAGAAATCTAGAAACAGCGATAAGGAAAAGGAGGTTACATTTCTTAGGGAATATGATCAGGATGGACCAGAATATCAAATCACAGAACAACAGAATATCAAATCAAATCAAATACAAATCTTTGAAAAACTGTGGAACATGAAAAGTAGATCAAATTACCTGAAACAGGTGATAGAGGACCTCCAAATGATAAGGTTGTAAAAAAGAGAACTTTTTGGAGAGAGAAAACTTCCGAAGAATAAAGTTATAATATAAAAGTTGGTTATTGGGAGGCGTGAAATGTAAATAGGTCGGTTAACTACTTACTCATAGACTGCTCAATGTTTGGGTCTATTCGATGATAATTAAACCCGAGTTCAGTAGTGAAGGCATTATTCAACCGGAAGAAATACATCAATTGATTGTTGCGGTTTCTCTAAGATAGTGATATAAGAACTTAATTTACCGGTTTTGTTTACGTGACATCCCTTACGGATGCGCAGTGAAAATAGTCTAGTGGTGATTTTCCAATATTTGTTATTCATGTTGCAGTTTGTTATCCATATTTTTATCATATTTATGTTCACTTAGTTTTATTTAAGTCGCTAATGCCCATTATAGATGATGCGACTAAAAAAAAAAGAAGGAAAAAATTTATTTAAATTAATGAAAATAACGGTCTTATTTATCGTGAAAAAATGGTGTTTCATTTAGTTTACGGTTGGAAAAATACTTTTATTAAAATAATTATAATTTTTTTTATTTTTTAGTTTTTCTTGCACGAGAATGTTTATTGATTTATCATATTTTTTTTTATATTATAAAAGTTCAATAATGAAAATTAAAGAATAAATATCCTTCAAAATATGCCAGCACCGATCATTAAGTTAATATTAAGTATCCATAATAAAAGTTAGGTAATATTGTAAAGAACAAGGGTGTTGAAACATATGTAACAAATGGTAAAGACAAGGAGCAAAGCATGGAAACGAAATAAAGTAGTGAGCAATGAAGGCAGTACACTACAAAATGGGTAAGGAGGGAAAGAGTGTTGAAGGAATTAAGGGCTTTAGGAAAGTAGGTTGGTGGAGGGGTTATGAGGAGGTGTAGATGGAATCAGGAAGGGTAGGTCTAAGTGTAGAGCCATTAAGAAACTTTGTCTCCTTCCTTTTAGTCCAGTTGATAAAATTTTCAGCTTGTAATATCACTACTGACAGAAATCGGGGATATCTGTTAAACAAATGCTAAAGAAAGTTTAAAATTTAATTTTCTTTTCTTCATTTTTTTAAAGAAAATTATGTATAAAAAAGTTTATAATTATTTTTAATTTTATAACTTTCTTTAGTATAGCTTCTTTGACCAAGTTTATCGTTTTTTTTTTTTTTTTTTTTTTTACATTTTTAATTATGGGTTAACTTGCTTTCTTGCATATTATAATACAGCCTAATTTCAGAATATTGTATTAGGTAACAGTACATTAAAAATAACTCGATGGTATTCATTAATGTTTTTCACTTTTTCATATAAGAAACAATTTTAATTTTAAACTTACTCATTCTCTATTTCATGGACACAACGTTTAATGATTAAAAAACAGTGTTCTTTTTTCAAATATTTTGATTAAAGTTACTTTATTAAATCTGTAAGCCCATATTATTCAATTTTATATTTTCTATCATAAAAAATTTGTTTGTTTTCCGCTTAAGAATTTTTATTGAAAAAAAATCCTTAGTGAATTTAAATAGGACCAAAGAATCCTTTGGAGTGGTCCTTTCTTTTTCGTTTAATTATTATTTACAGGCTGTTTATTTATAATAATATTAATCCAGGTTCCTCTTTACCTTTTTTTTTTTTTTTTTAGCTTTTTTAATTCTTTTAAATGAAATTTGTTTTTTGTGTAGGTTTGACTTTTGTTTGGAGATTTCGTTTAATTTATTGTATATTTTTTCTGATTCCTTTTTACACAACTGCCCAAAAAAGAGTAATAAATTTAGGTGTGTATATGTATGTACAAGCAACTGAACGTCTGAACCGATTTACATGTATGACCCCGCGTTGGAATCCTTACGTTACCGGGAGTCATAGGAAATATAAATAAGGTTCATTTTTATTACAATGCCAAAAGTATAATTTATTTAGAGTGTATTGGTGTATGTATGTATGTATGTTTCTTTATTTGTTTGTATATATGTTTGTTCCACCGTAGCACCTAGCTTATCATCTGAACCGATTCAGATCGATAACTGCGCGTGGGAATCCTTACATTGTTTAAATAAATTTTTTTTAAATTTTAAATAATTATACTTTTCTTTTTTCTGTTTAGCCTACGGTAACTACCGTTTAGATAATTCTTCAGAGGATGAATGAGGATGATATGTATGAGTGTAAATGAAGTGTAGTCTTGTACATTCTCAGTTCGACCATTCCTGAGATGTGTTGTTAATTGAAACCCAACCACCAAAGAACACCGGTATCCACGATCTAGTATTCAAATCCGTGTAAAAATAACTGGCTTTACTAGGACTTGAACGCTGTAACTCTCGACTTCCAAATCAACTGATTAGGGAAGACGCGTTAACCACTAGACCAACCCGGTGGGTTCTAATAATTATACTACATATAAAATCGTCACCCGTACACTCTTTATTGTCCTTTATTATTGAGCAATGTCCGTCAGCAATGATTTTTTTAACAGTCGTGTTTTTAATATTTAACATTTATCTCTTGTTTCCATTAAAAGTCATTAGAAATTTATTCCTGCGAATATACCAAAAAAGTCTTTATTTTAAAAATAAATTTTCTATGAAAATTGTTTAATATTCTTCTATATGCATTAAATTTCATAACTTAAATTTTTTAAATTTATAATTAACCCATAATTAAATTTATAAAAAGTTTTTTATAAAATAAAAAATTTTCAGTTGCTTAAACAAAATTATCAGGAAATATTCCAAGAGAAGTATTTCAAATATTATTTTTTTGGTATTTAATTTTAAAAAAATTTTAAAAACTAGAATAGAAATGTATTTTTTTTTTGGCAACGTATATAATTTTTGAATAAATGATAAAAGTATATTTTTTGTTAAGATAGGGTACCCCACGGGGTAAATACTTCATAGAAGGACTTAATATATATAAGAAATCAGATAAATTATTATTTTTAGCTTAATTATTTTCATCTTTTATTTTCGTTAAAACAAATTTTATCGTTCATATGTAATTCTGTATAAAGAAAAAAAAAACAGGCACAAATTAAGAAAATGAACCAAAATTTAATAGGTTTTCACTTCAGGTCAGTATGAAACGCAAAGAAAATAAGAAAATAAAATACATTCTTTGCAATTTATCCAACCTAAAAAAAAGTTTTTTAATAAAAAATATTCTACTGAATTTCTTTTATAATATTCGAAAGCAGTTTACCCGATTTTGATTAATAGAATTCCAAAATAAAAAAAAGTAAAACACAGTCTATTTTCAAAATTTAATTGTGGGAAAAATACAGAGATTTCACTTCTACAGCGTGACTTAGTCTGAGTTTTTTTTCTTGTATATTACTATACAAAGAAACACTTTGTAAAATGTAAAAAAAAATCTAGATTTATTTCTCACTGCTCAGCAAAACAAGTGTGCAAAGTTTACGTTAAAAACCTATTTTAATCCTCTTTAAATATAGTAGTAAAAAAATTATTCAGATCAACCGAATTATCTTTGAGGTTTAAGTGAATAGATCTTAGTAGGAAAACCAAAAGCATTCTGATTTACATATAAACATAAATAAACCCCTTGCTTAGATCAAGAGATAATTACATACACAGTATACAAAACACATCAGTAATAGAAAGGTGTTCTACTCAAAGAAAATAAAAAGAAACTGTTGCTTTACTTTGTGGAAAGATCAAAGAAAACCATGGGGAAACCTCAATAAAACACTATATTAATAAGTAACAAAATACAAATTGTTATAATCCATTATTAATAATGTTACATGTGTTTAATCACTTATCATATTAAATAAACATGACGTATGCAATTATAAGGCAAGTAATAAAATAAATATAACAAACATTTTGATGATATTGATTAAAATATAATTATATACAGAATGATTCATGAATAATGTAACAAATTTTTAGGCATGTCTACTGATAAAAGTAAAGAAGAAATTTCATATAAACACAGGTTTGGAAACGCTTAGTTAACGAGTCTCGGCTGGCGAAAACATTCACCTTGATTTTTGCAACTTTGGTAAAATTAAGTCAAACTGTAATTTTGTAAGTTTGTCAAACTTAAGGAGTATATAGCCCACAAAGAATATCTTTATTGCAGCTCGATATCAATAACTTTAAAATTAAAAAAAAACCGAAAATTGTGCTTTCCTTTTTGAAAAAATCTGCAATAACAAATACATCTTAATCCCTTTTATATCGTGGATATTATTCAAAATATAACCATATTAATTTTGATCTTGAATAATCTATAACCATATGTTCCCTGAATCTTTTCTCAATTAGCTACTCAACCAGGTGACATGAATAAAGAATCGAAAATAATTGGTTTCAAAATTGAACTATTACACCTTTTCGTCTACTCGTAATCTATTAATATTCAACACGAGTAGACGAGCACTTAATCGTTATACTAGTATTATCCCAACACAAATAAATCAAATATTTACACTGCACAAATTACTTGTTTGATGTGAAATAAATTATTACGTGAAATTTACATTGTTGGATGATTCATTCTTTTTCACCTGCTATACTACTCACACAATCTTTCTTTTTGTTTTGGTTATATTGTGTGTGTGTGTGTGTGTGTGTGTGTGTGTGTGTGTGTGTGTGTGTGTGTGTGTGTGTGTGTGTGTGTGTGTTTGTAAGTATATGAGCATGTGTCACAATTTGTGTTTGTTGTGGTTTTACGCTTACATAAGCAATATGTTTGTTTGGAGAGAGAATTCGTAATGTGAATTTAAATTTGAGGTTGGTGTTACAGGGAGTATGTGTGTTTAGAGAGAGTGTAGTGGATTCGCAATTATTCCAGGGAGTGAGTTATAATGTGTTATGGTTATGGTTTGAAGAGAAATATAGAAGAGTATGGCGTACAACAGTTTTAGGGTTGTTTCGGGGTAAGGAAAGAGGGGAGGTTGGTTGAGAGTTAGAGTTGTTGGTCGTCTGCTTCTAGGTTAGCGCGATAGCTGACTTGACTAAGCTTTTACTTAATGACGAATCATCCGATTTAAACAACATTTAGAACTAAAATTAGACAGTAGCCCAAAAACATTAGAGGAAATGGAAGATTATTAAGTTAAAAACAAAATTCTAATTAATATCAAAAAATACGAGTATTTAAAATGAAATTTTTCTAGAATTATTTTAAAATAGAATTTATTACTTTCTATTATTAAATGATAAACGAAGATAATATTGGATTACTCAATAGAAAACTAAAATTGTTAGACATTAATTCTATTTCTTACTATTTTATGCGATACTAGAAGGAAATAATTACTTAAAACTCATACTGTGAATGGATTTTTTTTAAATTCTATTATATATTAATCCAGCCTCGATAGCCATCACACCGATGGACCAACACTCAAAATCATCGATTACCCTTTTCAAAAGGAGAGTAACCGGCCTTCAGTTTGTCTTCAGTTTTTTTTTTTTTTTTTTTTGTGGGCCGAAGGGTCGGGGAGTCCCCGTGTCTCCTCACTGTCACCAACCCATGCAAGCACGGACGAACAGCATCTCATTATTATGTCTAACATAATTTTTACTTTCCTAGCATTATAGTTCTAGAGCTATGCTGCAAGATGGAAATTAGGGTATCAGTCAAAAAGAGGGTATAAGTTTTTTCATTTTTCGATGGTTCATGACCCAGGAATCCCTCTGAAAAAAAGGGTAATGTTCGTACGTACGTACGTATGTACGACTGTTAGCGTGTTTGAAGCTTAATAACTTTTGGACTCAGTAACAGATTTTTAAGAAATTTATCACAGAGAGTCGTGTATGGACAATTGGTAAAATGTTGGGGTAAATATCTCCAGGGTGTGAAGTAGATAAGTTTCTTTAGGGTAAATTTTATCAACATATTGTTAACATAATCTCACTTTATATTAGGCTCAGTACGTGCGTACATGCTTAATTTTCTTCTTTTTTTTAATTTTGCTACAAACCTTTTATCCCTACCTCAAAAATCGAAAAGATTTATTTATTGTACATTTTTTAACTAATATTTTTTCATTGTCTTCTTAGGCATAGCAATGGTGCAAGCCACCCAAAAAAAAAAAAAAATACTTTGGTGCAGTATGATGATGGAGAGGCCGATCAAAGTTTAAAAATATCGATTTTACGTTCCCGTCTAGCGCTACAGCAGAGCTATAACTTTAGAAGGGAAAGTATTGTGGTCCAATTTGGAAATATGCGGTTTTCACTGGATCTTGACGTTTTGACCGACACCTAAGGAAACAAAAAACCGGATGTTTGTATCTACGTGTGTATGTTTGGTGTCGCACTTTAAATCACCTTATAACTCCAGAACTACTCGATTTATACCAAACTTGGTCAGATTATTTCTATATATGGGGTATTAATCGCAATAAATTTTAAACTTAAAAGGTCAAGGAGGTGAGGCTAGTTCACCCTCAGAAGCTGGAGATTTTCGGAAATCGCACTCCCACACCAAAAAATGCTCTAAATAAACTAGTGGCTTAGTAGGTATACTGCTTCAATAGTACCCCTTTGCACCTCAAGGAGCGCTAGTGTATGACTGACGTACAGCTGTTGTGGTCGTCTGCTATATTGTGACAGCATATGTGAGCGGTAAATTAAATTTAAAAAAATTCAAATAATATTATAAGTGTAAAAAAGCATTTAAAGTGACCACTAGTATCGCTACATCCGCGCGAATAAAATATGGTATGCACGAACGCTTTAGTTATAATCATTGAATTAAATAAACGAAAAAATATTATATTTAAATAAAATGATAAATATTTTAAATTAAGTTTTGTGTGTGTATGTGTGTGTTAGCCATGTATCAGAAAAAAGCTGTGTGACACGAAGGTTCTAAAACTGCCTGTCAGTTTATTTTTGTTAGTTGTAAAAAATTTTTTTTGGATTATTTAAACTTTTAATATTATTAACAACTACCCATTTTTTGAAATTTTAAAACTGTTTTGTTTATTTAAATATATAATGATAATATTACAATAAAACTTCATCATAAATTACCCCACCCCAAAAAAATAAATCTTACGTAACTTTTTTCATGTATAATTATTTTTCCACTGTATAAGAATAAAAAACAAATGCCAAGATAGTATTATAACTTTGTTGTCAGCTTTTTTTAATGTTTTATTCTAATTTAATTCATAATAACCTAAATATTATAACCGTTTGTTTGTATATATATATGTGCTCGTATTTTTTATTAATAGAAAATAGTTGTCTTAACAAAAACAGTCAATCATTTTAATTATAATTATAATTTTAAAGGTAAACTGTTTATTTTTTAAGATTTTCGAAAACGTCTAAATATATAAATAAATATAAAATAAATAAGTTTATATATATATATATATATATATATATATATATATATATGACTGTATAAATTAACAGAGCTAAAAGGAAAAGTACTGAACCCACCGGATTGGTATAATAGTGAAAGCGTCTTCCCAAATCAGCTGATTTGGAAGTCGAGAGTTCCAGCGTTCAAGTCCTTGTATAAAAGGCAAACTTTTATACGGATTTGAATACTAGATCGTGGATACTAATGTTCTTTGGTGGTTGAGTTTCAATTAACCACACATCTCAGGAACGGTCGATCTTAGACTGTACAAGACTATACTTCATTCAAAAAATAAACGAGTTATATTGTTTTATTATTTTTTTTTTTGTTTTTTTTTTTTATTATTGTAATAAATCAAGTTTAAATAATAATTGTAAACTTTTTAAATTAATTATAAATTCGAATACCTATTATTGTCACTTTTATAATACGACGCACGCCCATTACCCTATACCAATTGATTTAGTTTTAGTATTTTTTTAAACAAAGTAATTACACTGAGTTGAAGGTTTCCCCTGTCTTTGCCAACCGAAATGTTGGCTGGTTTTTGCGGGATTGACGAGCGGGGGTTTGTTGTACTATCTAACCAGATGACATCATCCTTTTATTAATAACATAAAACATGTGTATATTAATGTCAACACAAAAGATTAGTACAATACAATGACTAGTACATTAGACATAGCAGTTAGCAAGGAGCAAACTTTCAGCTCACGTATTGTACGTGTATTTCACTTAAAAAAAGAATACACTCTTCCATAATAAATATTTCTAGATTTATTGATTTCCACCCGTTAAAGTTTTATATCGTTTGAGAGTCAGTAGATGATGTCTAACAATAAATTTCATTACACTTGCACTTACACTTTCCTGAATAAAAAATTTACGTTGAATAGTTCTCGTTTATTTCCCGTAAATACAGTCCTTTTACTGAAGGCTTATAAAAGAAAAAAGAAAAAAAATGATTCTGTAAATAAATCATATTAAACAAAGTAATTATGTTCTATTTTTATTTTCTAAGAATATGCAAATAAATCATAATAAATGAAGTAATTTTTTATTCTCTAAGAATATGCCAAGTCAATTTTTAAATTAAATATCCACTTCATTATCATAAGCAATAAATAAGTAGAATTAAAAAGATATTTAGGTATTTATAATAAAAATATATATATTTTTTTTTTAATAGGAGAATATACGATGTAATAAACTTTTGATAGCATTAAAACAATTCCATTTCCTTTATGTCACACTGAAAGCTTCTGAATTGGAACTCTACAACTAAAAAAAAAAAAAACCAACTAAAAACAAACAAACAAAGAATAGTGTTGTGGATTTGAATGTGACGACCAGCATGAGAGGAGAGATATCCTATTACAGTATTTCTCCTTTCACGCCAAAAACCCCAATTTTTAACTAATATGGTAGGAAGAAGAACATAACATCTTCTATCATTCGCACTCTTCCCTTTTTATTCAGATTCATCGATAATATAAAAATATAGAGATATATAAAAATAAAGTCGGTTGATGATGTCTAACAATAAATTTCATTTCCGGATTATTAGTATACCCATTATATTTTTATTTAACACATTAATCATTATTACTTTTTTTCTTTCATTCTTTCTTTTCACCTTCTCCCCTGGGCCGGATTCTGCAGTTAAGTATAAAACAGCACAGGGGAGTGTCCTATACTCTAACGGGCTTCCCCATCTCGTCCCGCCAATCAGATCTTACTTTGCCTACTAATCACTCTTGTACAATCAAATTTAAAGGAATATTAAACTGTAAAAATGATTAGAAGGAGGAAGGGATTACGTTATTTGTATTCTATTTTACATAATTTAATTTTATAATTTTTATTCCCCAGGATAGTTTTGATGACAACGTTAGGCGTTTTACATTATTTAATTTTGTACTAGTATTTATATTATTAAAATTTAATTTAATTTACTTGAAATTATTTTAAAAATTGAATTAAAAGAGAAATCCCATCAATAATTTTTATTAAAAGGTAAAAAAAAAGAACGTGAAAGATAAAAATTGATTGGCTGCTAAATGACATGAACTTAAGTAGACTATTTTCCTTATATCACATCGTGGAAGATTTTTTTTCCTTCATAACGACCTCTTATACTGGTGACCTTTAATAATAAAACGATTTAAGAAAAGTTCAATATTTCTTTCCTTAAGTATCACGTCAAGTACACGTAACCATCAAGAAAATTTAATTTTAGCTTATACTCCTTTATCAATAAGAACCATTTTGTTGAACAAAGTTATAATAATAAAATTAAATTAATTTTATCTTTAAATAGGCTGTTTTTTTAAAATAATTATTCTGAAAATTCATTAATTCTAATAAATCCAGTTTAACCCGCAAAAATTATTTTTGGGAAAATCTGATACCATAAAAAACCATAACGTTCAAGAAACTTAAATTAAATATTAAATGTTAGGTTATTATTAAATACTACTTAAAATTTAAGAACAAGAACTTAAATATATATAATTAAATACATTAAATATATAACAAAATATATAAATATATATTTATATACAAAATATATAATTAAATAAATTAAAACAGTAGCTGTATTTTATTTTAACTCTCTTTCTATATATATATATATATATATATATATATATATATATATATATATAGAAAGAAATATATTTAATTTTAACTGAGATCAATTAATTATTTAAGTAGATATGATTGGAAAAACCATTCTGTTTCCGTTCATTTTTTAAAAGATTAAAAAGATAAAACAATTATATATATAAAATTGATACATTTTATATGTAACTAGCCGGCCCGTCTAGCCACCTCGGCTCAGCTCAGGCGAATCCCGGAGACAACTCAGGGGCCTCCCAGGATCAAGGGAACCCTATGACCGCAGAGCTCACTTCATTCGCCATTCCCAATATGCCAGGGGGACCGACGTCCTCGACACCCGCATTCGGTCGCCAAACCCATCTACCCAGAGGGCTCCACCCTGAACCCTCGCACTCTGTTATCCTCATGGTTGTGAGAATAATACTGATAAATAATAATAATAGTAAATCAGTCTTTATAGAAACCTAAAAAAGAAACTAAATTACAAAAGATAGAATAATAGTAACCATGGTAGCTAAAGTACACACCTTTGACGACGAAAAATTCGTAACTTATTTCTTTACCATGGTGTCAGAAGTATAATAATTAAGTAAAAAAGATTAATCTATTTTTCCTTAATGAATATCCTTAATTCACAACTTCACCCTGCTTGGAGGCGAAGAAATAATGAATATTTTTAATATCTTAACCTACAAGGGAGCTAGGGACTCAGTCGATGGCTTAAAACCTTACCCGGGATAACACGAATGTATCCTTCAAATTTGAAAGTATTCGGTCGGTCGGTTCTCGTGTGATGCGATAACAAATACACAAACTTTATATATATATATATATATTTGCGAATAACCGTTACCTGTTAAATCGGAAGTGTACCTGATGTATGCAAAAGTTAGCCTTCAAACTACTAACAAATACCTCGTTTGAATTTTTAAAATCATACAATTATTTGCAGAGCTATTGTAAGAGCACTCCATTGCACTCCAAAAAAGAGCGCCCCAAGGGCATCCCGCGTTTTACCAGTTAGTGGCGATGATTGGTTTAGCCTCCCACGAGGTGCTCGTATACTTCACCACTCTAGCCTCACACTCAGTCCCCACGGGATACGTATTATTATAATTAAACAGAAATATTTAATAATAATTTTAAATAAATATTAATTAATATTATTTAATATTATATTATTTAAAGTAAATTTAATTCTATTATTTTTGTAATACTATTCATTCGATTGATTCAAATCACTCAGTTCAAACCCAGCAACCACAGTAATAGAGACTCACAGTTCATTAATTCAATTCATTAAAGTTTGTGCTTCAACCGACAAATCTCCACTATTACATATATTTTTTTTCCAGATTTTTTGAGATGAAATATACTTAAAAACTTTCTCAGTTATGCCAAGAAACCTGGATAAAAATTTGGTTGCGACTGATCGAATAGTTTTTTTTTTTTGTTTATCCCGAACAAACAAAAACCCTATTCCTTTTTATATAATAGTATAGATTTTTAGTTTTTTCGAAATGTCTTTAAAAAGATTTACTTTGGTAAATAGATAACTCTAAACCCAAAATGGTAAAAATTAATATATTGAGATTTATCGATTGGCAGTTTCTAAATTTTAAACTTTATTCTTGCTACTGCACGGTTAAAATTCTTTCTCCTTATGAAGTCCTTGAATTAAATAAAATAGAATAAATTCGATAAAAATAAAGGATAATTTGAAAATTAAATATTTTACAAAACAGAAATAAAAAAGTAAGTTAAAATTACAAAGGTTTTATTTAAAATTCATGGAAGTTTCAGTACAGAACCTTTATTATACGCGTTAAAATGTTTAAAACCTTTGAAAACACAACTGTTTTTAATCAAATCCAATACGACAGTGGATTTGATTAAAAACAGTTGAAGATGTAGAATGTTAAATGAAAATTGTAAAGTGTGAAAGAGGTAGAGATATTTGGTTAGCAATACAAATCGGTGAAATACTACTCGAGGAAGGTTCATCCAGTGCCTTTTTAAAATTAAAAAAATATATATATTTGGTAGTTCAATCTTATACCTACGAGTAGGTAGCTTTCCTTTACTATAATAATGAAATATTCTTAGACTTTTATTTCGTCTAGTATACTCTAAGTACGAATCTACGAAGACCTCTTTTTTATATTCACTTAAATCATTACATTCTCACGAGACACATTTCATGTTGTATATACGGAGGCGAAGCAGTGATCTATTCGTTCATCCAAAACTCAACACATTACATCCACACTTCATATAAAATTGTTCCAAATTATTTTCTTATAAAAAGATCTTTTGTCAGAGTATGATTATTTGAGCACATTATTCTTTAAAAATTATAACACGGAATAACCATATTGCTATTTAACACGCAATATCTGATAAAATCTTCAAACAGTTACACTGAATTCAACCTCCACGATCTCAGATACCTCTATAATTTCAAAACTAATAAAATACAAATACCTTTTGCAAACGTATTTGAACTTAACGGGGTCAAATATATTGTAGAAACTTTTAGTTACCGTATAAAACAATTTCAGACAAAAATATTTATCAACTTATCCTCAATCATAATTATTTATAAATATTATTTTGAAATTATATAGACAATTTAGAAAAATTAACATATTACTCAAACCTATTAGTTAATCAATCCAAAAACTAAGTTTCAATTTTTGTTTTCAATCTAAAAATCGATGTAATTCGATTAATTTCAATAAAATCCTGTTTTCCTAAAATACAAAAAATATCATAAATATCTGTTCAATTTTAAATAATATTTTCCTTGCTGTTTCGTATCTACTTTTCATCAATCTATATTGGCGGAGGTTGGCCATCTATATCCATTAATTTACAGGGCTCGTATCATATAAATGCGTATTTAAAATCTTTGGCTGCTAATTTATCATCGATATATTCCCTTGTTGTTAAAAGTAAACTGTGAATTTATTTCAAGTTAGGAAACATTTATATTATGTTTACAAAAATAATCTTCTGCTCGATTTCATATTTTTTGTATGTTTTTATTTATATTAAAATTACTTTTAATATAAATTTGTTAATAGAGTTGTATTTTAGAATTTTTTCTCATTTTAATCATTTATTTTTAATTAATTTTACGTGGTTTTTTTTTAATAAAAAATATTAATATCTCTGGTTTTTTATTTTTAAAAAAAATTAAAACTCCGTGAAAAAAGATTAAATATTTAACACAAAAAAAAAATATAATTGATATAAAGAACATAGATTTTTTATTTTATTTTAAATTAAAATAATATTAGTATTAAAGAATTTTAAATTTTAAAAGATGGTATATTACAATTTCTGAAAACAAGTGCCAAAATAATAAATTTTGTATATTAATACAACTGTGTATAGAGTGACTCACAAATACTGCAAAAAACTTTCAGGACATGTTCTACTAGTGAATATAAAGAAGAAAGTTCACATAAACGTACATTCGTACATAAACTCTTCATTAGCAAGTGTTGGCTGGCGAAACATTTCGCCCTGATTTCTGTTACTTTCATAAAATTAATCCAAACTGTAATTTTTAGGATTTAAATTATGGAATAAATTTATTGGTAAAACCTGACCTGAAGAATTGTAAAAAATAGTTTTCAGAGCTGAATTACTAGCAATTTTTGGAAATCTGGGGTAAAAGACAAAAGATTGTGGTCGTAAAACACACTACTTTATGTTTGTCGTAAAATAGCTTTGTTTAAAAAGTAATTGAATTTTTAAACAAAACTTAGAAAGAATTTAATTGTAAGTAATATACTATGAATAAAGTTCATGGAATCTAAATACAAACGTAAGAATGGCCAAGTTTATAAAAAAAAAAAAACAAATCGAAATGTGAAAGATTTTAACTGGATATTAAACAAAACCCGAATTTTCAATATTACAAAACAAATTAATTAAATATTAAAAATAAACACAATATTAAAATAAATAATCAAAATTAATATATATATATATATATATATATACAAATGTAGTTTTGTTATTAAAATACATATTATTTTTTAAAAATAACAATTTTGTTGAATCGAATTCAAATTCTTGGGGAATTACTTCAATACATCTTGATTTTCATTATCGTTAAGTTACAACCAATCTGATAGTTTGGAATACAGTTTCAATTAATCAATAGTTAATTTAATTGCACCGTTGGAAAGCCATTAAGTTTATGTCTCTGGTTTTAGTAATAACGTTGCTATGCCATTACCACCCTTATCGGTAAAATAATTCTACAGCCTAAATATAGATTGAGATATAGTTACATCTACTATTCCAATGATATTAAACTAACCTTCTGTATAAGATCAAACTCTCGTATTGATACCGATTTCTAATTTATCTTCTTAATCATGTAGACTTTAATTAGAAGACGCCATCCATCAGCGACAACATCACCGCAGGAGTAAATATCTGTAACTCCGATCACCGCATTTCGTGAAATAATTTATTTGGTGATAATTTGAACGTGCTGAAAAAGTTAATTTTGAATTCTTAAAAATTTTTAGAGTCTAGCTTTTCTATGCTTAAAAATGGTTTTACAATACCGTTCTACAAAAACAGTTATTTGTGTGCATGTGTCTCTGTGTTAGAGAGGGAATTGCATTCTCTATTTCAATACTATGCGCCAAAAAATATATGAGTATGAAAAAGTATAAGAAATTTTCCCGAATATTAATTCGGGAAAATCTCACACCGGCTTACTAAGATTTTACATTAAACTTTATAACTTTTTCTTTCTATCCAAAATAGCTAGAATAGCTATATTAAAGGAGAAAATATGGTAATTGTGTGAAAAAGGTTATCGACGTTCTTGAAAATCTTTATGTTTTAGGGTCCAGTTAGTTCATATAAACAAAACAACATATGTATGTATGTACATGCTTACGTATTTGCGACACCCGTTTTTAGCCTTATATTTCAAGATAGGCAAAAATGATTTTTTTCAAATTTGGCACAAATATTTCTGTATATGGGACATTCATTGATTATATTTTTATTTTTTTTCAAAATTCGTTAAAGACAGAGGGGTATCGTGGAAAAATCAATTTCGACTTTCTTCAAAGGTATTTTAGAGAAAATTTTATTAAAGCAATTTTTTGCCTACAATGTATAAATAAATTTTCCAATCTTTTTTTTTTAAATTAACCTTTTTAATTAATTTTTTATTTAAAATTTAAATATATATTTTTTGTTCTTTTTCTCTTTCTCCTTTCAGTTTAAATATTTTTCAAAATTTTTTGCGCTCATATATAGAGCCCTCCTCTATGAATCATGAGACCTTGCCGTTGGTGAGGGGGCTTGAGTGCTCAGGGATACAGAGTAGCTGGACCGAAGGTGCAACCATATCGGAGAGGTATCTGTTGAGAGCCAGACTAAGGAATGATTCCTGAAAGAGGGCAGCAGCTCTTTCAGTAGTTGTTAGGGGCGTAAATCACAATGACTTAAACGGCCATATCAACATCACTCAGTCCTCTGAGTACTGCGCAGCTGAAAGCAATGGAAAACTACAGCTGTTTTTTTTTTCCAAGAAAATGTGGCTCTGCATTTTCAAAAGCAATAATGGAGGCGCCTTCCTTGGTAAAATATTCCGGAGGTAAAATAGTCCCCCGTTCGGATCTCCGGGTGGGGACTACTAAGGAAGGGGTCACCAGAAAAGTAAAAAATAACATTCTACGAGTCGGAGCGTGGAATGTTAGAAGCTTAAAAAAGGTTGGTAGGCTAGAGAATTTAAAAAGGGAAATGGATAGGGTAAACGTGGATATAGTAGGAATTAGTGAGGTTCGGTGGGAAGAGGAAGGCGACTTTTGGTCGGGTAACTTTAGAGTAATTAACTCAGCGTCAAATAACGGGCAGGCAGGAGTAGGTTTCGTGATGAACAAGAAAATAGGGAGGAGAGTGGAGTATTTCAAGACGCATAGCGATAGAGTCATTGTAATAAGGATAAATTCAAAACCTAAACCGACAACGATTGTTAACGTCTATATGCCTACAAGCGCCCATGATGATGATGAGGTAGAATGTGTATACGAAGAGATTGATGAAGCAATTAAACACGTAAAAGGAGATGAAAATTTAATAATAGTTGGAGATTGGAATGCAAGCATTGGAAAAGGCAAGGAAGGAAATATAGTGGGTGAATACGGGCTGGGCAAAAGGAATGAAAGAGGGGACCGACTTATAGAGTTTTGCACGAAGTATAATTTTGTAATTGCCAACACCCAATTTAAAAATCATAATAGAAGAATATACACTTGGAAAAAGCCAGGCGATACTGCAAGGTATCAGATAGATTATATCATGGTTAAGCAAAGATTTAGAAATCAACTCGTGGACTGCAAAACTTACCCTGGAGCAGACATTGATAGCGACCATAATTTGGTGATAATGAAATGTAGATTGGGGTTTAAAAACCTGAAGAAAAGGTGTCAGATGAATCGGTGGAATTTAGAGAAGCTTGAGGAAGAGGAGGTAAAGAAGATTTTTGAGGAGGACATCGCAAGAGGTCTGAGTAAAAAAGATAAGATAGAAAATGTAGAAGAAGAATGGGAGAATGTTAAAAAGGAAATTCTTAAATCAGCAGAAGCAAACTTAGGCGGAATAAAGAGAACTGGTAGAAAACCTTGGGTTTCAGACGATATATTGCAGCTGATGGATGAACGTAGAAAATATAAGAATGCTAGTGATGAAGAAAGTAAAAGGAACTATCGGCAATTAAGAAATGCTATAAACAGGAAGTGCAAACTGGCGAAAGAAGAGTGGATTAAAGAAAAGTGTTCAGAAGTGGAAAGAGAAATGAACATTGGTAAAATAGACGGAGCATACAGGAAAGTTAAGGAAAATTTTGGGGTACATAAATTAAAATCTAATAATGTGTTAAACAAAGATGGTACACCTATATATAATACGAAAGGTAAAGTCGATAGATGGGTGGAATATATTGAAGAGTTATACGGAGGAAATGAATTAGAAAATGGTTTTATAGAGGAAGAAGAGGAAGTTGAGGAGGATGAAATGGGAGAAACAATACTGAGATCTGAATTTAAGAGAGCATTAAAAGATTTAAATGGCAGAAAGGCTCCTGGAATAGACGGAATACCTGTAGAATTACTGCGCAGTGCAGGGGAGGAGGCGATTGATAGATTATACAAACTGGTGTGTAATATTTATGAAAAAGGGGAATTTCCATCAGACTTCAAAAAAAGTGTTATAGTAATGATACCAAAGAAAGCAGGGGCAGATAAATGTGAAGAATACAGAACAATTAGTTTAACTAGTCATGCATCAAAAATCTTAACTAGAATTCTATACAGAAGAATTGAGAGGAGAGTGGAGGAAGTGTTAGGAGAAGACCAATTTGGTTTCAGGAAAAGTATAGGGACAAGGGAAGCAATTTTAGGCCTCAGATTAATAGTAGAAGGAAGATTAAAGAAAAACAAACCAACATACTTGGCGTTTATAGACCTAGAAAAGGCATTCGATAACGTAGACTGGAATAAAATGTTCAGCATTTTAAAAAAATTAGGGTTCAAATACAGAGATAGAAGAACAATTGCTAACATGTACAGGAACCAAACAGCAACAGTAGCAATTGAAGAACATAAGAAAGAAGCCATAATAAGAAAGGGAGTCCGACAAGGATGTTCTCTATCTCCGTTACTTTTTAATCTTTACATGGAACTAGCAGTTAATGATGTTAAAGAACAATTTAGATTTGGAGTAACAGTACAAGGTGAAAAGATAAAGATGCTACGATTTGCTGATGATATAGTAATTCTAGCCGAGAATAAAAAGGATTTAGAAGAAACAATGAACGGCATAGATGAAGTCCTACGCAAGAACTATCGCATGAAAATAAACAAGAACAAAACAAAAGTAATGAAATGTAGTAGAAATAACAAAGATGGACCACTGAATGTGAAAATAGGAGGAGAAAAGATTATGGAGGTAGAAGAATTTTGTTATTTGGGAAGTAGAATTACTAAAGATGGACGAAGCAGGAGCGATATAAAATGCCGAATAGCACAAGCTAAACGAGCCTTCAGTAAGAAATATAAGTTGTTTACATCAAAAATTAATTTAAATGTCAGGAAAAGATTTTTGAAAGTGTATGTTTGGAGTGTCGCTTTGTATGGAAGTGAAACTTGGACAATCGGAGTATCTGAGAAGAAAAGATTAGAAGCTTTTGAAATGTGGTGCTATAGGAGAATGTTAAAAATCAGATGGGTGGATAAAGTGACAAATGAGGAGGTATTGCGGCAAATAGATGAAGAAAGAAGCATTTGGAAAAATATAGTTAAAAGAAGAGACAGACTTATAGGCCACATACTAAGGCATCCTGGAATAGTCGCTTTAATTTTGGAAGGACAGGTAGAAGGGAAAAATTGTGTAGGCAGGCCACTTTTGGAGTATGTAAAACAAATTGTTAGGGATGTAGGGTGTAGAGGGTATACTGAAATGAAACGACTAGCACTAGATAGGGAATCTTGGAGAGCTGCATCAAACCAGTCAAATGACTGAAGACAAAAAAAAAAAATATAGAGCTATCATTTTTTTTAAATTATGCACCTCGAAACTAAAATACAGAAAATTTTGATTGCCCAATCTATGGAACCATCCGACAAAACTTAGACCTGGGTTCGGATGTAAAATTTTTATTAAGCAAGAACGAAGATGTAAAACATCTTTTGCGGTTCCTCTCCTACAGTGGAATGAAGAATACGATTTAGTGATTTTTGTGATTTATGTATTTCATTTTGTATTTATTGTTTTTACTTGTCTATGTTTGTTCTATATTGTTCCTGTTTCTTTATTGTTTATTTTTGTTGTGTATGATTTTTGTTATTTTATATAGTATTGCATGATAATGTTACTTTAGTCGCTAACTACTATAATTGTTAATGCGACTGTAGATAAAAGCACTAAAAAAAAAATACAGAAAAATGTTTTTTTTTAAATTCTATTTTTCTTATTTTAACCTTTAATGGGTAGGCTTAACTAAAAAAATCTTTCTTAAGATTTATTTCCTACCTATAAAATTTTATTTTCTGTTTTTTTTTTTTTTTTTTGTTTTTTTTGTTTTGAACCCGAATATCATTTAGTTTTTATTATTAATAAAATGCAATACTTTGCCAGATTTTTTTTAAATTCATGGTCTTCAGACGCTATACTAGTAAAAATTATAGTTTTCTGCTTTGTTTCTTTTTTTTAACATCAGAGACACATACGAGGAAGATTTAGACAAAATGAAAAATTCTGTCAAAAAAAAAATAAGGAAAAATATTGCTGAAATGATTTGTTATTCCTCTTTAATGGACATAACATATCGATTTTTAATTATTTATTCAAACAAAATACTAGTTAATGAATGTATTTTAATTAGTTTATAAAAAACAAAATAAAAATAATCTTCACTTTTCACCATTTCACTGTTTTGTAAATAAAAATTTCATTTTGTGAAGTTTTAAATCAAAGAAAGATAGATTTTGATGTAAAATTGTTCTTTAATTCTGAAACAAAACTTTTAATCAGAATTAGTTGATATTAATTACGTTTTTCACATAGATAAATACAGATTCAAAAAAACTCCTATTAATTCGACTTACTTTGAAGTATTATTTTTATGTTTTTAATAGAATTAATTACACCCGTTTACTATTTTGTTCTTATGTTTATCCCTACTCATCTTTTTAAATTTATTTTACTTTTATCAAAGAAAATAATTATTAATTAGTTTTCCCATTGATAAGTAATTCAGAAATAAGTAATTACAAAGTTATACAAAAGTAGAAGTACGTTTTACACAATTTTAATTTATAATTTATTAAATTAATTAAGGTAGAGTATATACCATTATTAAATAGATCGTGAAATATGTAAAAAAACTAATTTAAAAGTTTTTTTTTTTTTTAACTGGTATTTGATGTATCTTCTACTAAATTAATCGTTACAATAATTTTAATTTTCTTTGGAAAAAAGTCGTATTATGAAGGAGGCTGTATGAAACGCTCACAAGGTATTTTTTTTTTTTTTTTTTTTTTTTTTTTTTTTTTTTTTTTAATTAAAATTTATAAAATACTTATATTTTTTTATTTCCTTAAAAAAAATTATAATAATAAATTTTATATTTAAAATAGAAAGTGAAGTAAAAAATTTTGTATTCAAAAATTGTTCTTATTCTAAATATAAAATTTTTTTTTACGAATTTAAATTCTTTTATCTCATCATTGCTTAGTTTTTGGTGGTTAGGTATATTTTGACACAATTATATTAATTCTGATAGTCAAATAATTTCCAAAAAAATATTTATGCATACAACTTAAAAAAGACTATCGATATTCCTGGTTTCAGAGAGGAACCTTTTAGCTGTATCTCTGAAATTCTTTTTATAATTATATAAATGCAAGTGTTTTATTAAGATTTTTTTTTTTTATATAGAGTTGGTGTTCTGCCTTTTTTTCTTTATAATTATTTCTAATAAAAACAAAATCAAAAATTTTTAAATAAATAAAACTAACATCAAAGCCAAAAGAATAAAGTAAAAATATGATATTTTTTAATTTTTTTATACACTTTTTCTTTTCGTAATTGATACAATCTAACATTAAAATGGTAATTATTTACATTTATTAATTTTTTTAAGTAAAAATCTACGATTCAAAGTTATATTTACATGGAATGACACAACAAAAAGTGCGTTTGTTACAATATTTTAGAAACATAATAATAGTAATAATTTCATTATTATTATTATTATTATTATTATTATTATATATATATATATATATATTCAATAAACCGGATGTCCGAAAAAGAACTCCTGGGATTCAAGAACGAATATTGTTTATATTTTGCAGCAATCAATTCGAGTTTGTTACGTAATACTGAAGCGACATCAATTAAGTTTTAGTCTACACATTCTACGTCAGATAGCAGCTGCGTTAGACTGTTGGACAGACCAAGCTGTTACGAACCCGGGCTGCAGTACATAGCGTCGCTACAAGAAAAAGTACAATGTGTGTAACAGAATCAGTGACTGTCGAACAAAAAAAAATTACATGCGAGTGAGACAAAAGCAAATAGCTTGAATAAATTTTGGAAACCGGAAATGTTTTGAAAGGACACATCTGGTAGGCCTAAAATATATGCCGAAAACACAGAAAGACTGTGTTTCCAACGAATTTCAAAACGTTCAGTTCGCAATGTTAGTCGTTAATTGAACATTCCAAAGAGAACTTCCTATGATATTTGCGAGCGATTAAACCTCGTGCTTCTAAAATACTGCTACTATATTAAATTAATCCTAACCATAAGCCACAAAAAGTTGAATTCGTAACAACCACGTTAGACTTCATTTCTGCCGATGGAAACTACCTGTAGCGCATTCCATTTTATGATGAACCAACATTTCATATTCATGGAGTTGTAATCACTATAATTGTCGAGTTCAGATATCAGAAAATCGACATGAATCGATAGAATTTATCCACAAATAAACTCGAAGTGAATATCTGGTGTGGTATTATACATAATCGAATTTTTTAGCCATTTTTTTTTTCTATGAGCAGTTTATTACTCGGCATAGTACTCGGACATGTTGAAAAATTTTGTATTTCCGCATAATGAAAATATTTTTGTATAAACGACCTACTTTTAATAATTGCGCAAATAAAGTCGATCACTTGTTAAGCAACTACTTAGACATTCATTCTGTTTCAAACAAAGAATTTTACAGTAAAATAACAGGCTCAGTGCGTGCGAATATAAAGAGACTAAATAAGTTGTTAACTCATTGTTCCTTATTCCAATCGTAATTTGTCCAACTAGTTTATAAATAATTCATAAGGTACATAAAAGAAACTACGTAAAAAACTATCAGACAGCTATTCGTAATAATAATAAGTAAAAAAAGGATAATAAAATAATAATAACAATAATAGTATATGTAAGTGTGTATGGACTTTACTGAATGAACATTGTATAATTTGGTCATTGGTTGTAATAAGTGGACCGTAAAATACAGCCACCAACTAACCCTTGTTCGGTTACTTTTTTAAAGCAACTAAACCCCTAACTCTTCTACCCTCTTCACCATTAAACTACCCTAGGTTGGTCACCAACCTAAAATCCATTACTACCCCTATACTCTTAACGCACTTATCTTACCCATTTTACCCTTCTGAGGATTTCAATACACTTTAGAGTTGAATAGAAACTAAAATATAGGGTTTTTTCATTATTTTGGTTGTTGTTAAATTATTATTGGTTTGTCATTGTTAACTTAATCATTAAAAATACAAATTATTATTAATTAGATCATAATCTTTTTTTTTACTAGAAAAAGCATGTATTTATAAAATAATATGTTGTGAGTCATTCATAATCAACGGCCAGCAAAAAAACTGAAGATAAATTGATATATATATATATATATATGTGTGTGTGTGTGTGTGTGTGTGTGTGTGTGTGTCCACCAGGTTGGTCTAGTGCTGAACTCGTCATCGTAAATCAGCTGATCTCGAAGTCGAGAGTTCTAAGATTCAAACTTTAGTAAAGGCAATTACTTTTAAACGGAATTTGAATGCTAGATCGTGAATACGTTCTTCGGTGGTTTGGCTTCAATTAAAATAAAAATGGTGTAATATTCTTGAAAAATAGATTGCACTTAAAATCGACACGAAAAAGTTCTTAAAAGCTTAATATTACAGTTAAATGAATAATTAAAAGAAAATCCGACTACTGTGTCTCTTTTTATTCAATATTATATCCCTCTCTCAAATCGTGGTTTACATGTTGGAAAATAAAGATAAACGAAACAAAATCAAATCAAGTCTCATTCACCCTTCATAAGGAACAGTCCTCCTGTTTCTATCTTCAATTTTCCGATTCCGAGATCTCAGGACTGTTTACAGACAAAACACAGTGGAAAATGCTCAACATACCCTGGTACATACGTAATAGCCTTATATATAATGACCTTTAAGTTGCGAACCGTTCGGCAGGAAATCTCTCTGGTCAGCCTACGGTATGAAAATCGTTTGGATCAGCACCCGAATTATTTGGCGGTCAATTTATTAGATAACACGATCAGTGATTTTTCACGATTGCTGAGGAACAATCCTTGGTTTGCCTTATCGCTTCAATTAGGTGACTTTATGGTGTGGCCGTACGGAGTGCTCATCCATTATTAAGTCACAAGCCGCTGGGTCTGTAGCAACTCAATATTAATTCAAATACATCTTATTTAGTTATTGTTCTATGAACAGATTGTAAAGTCGCTGTGTAGTTATAATAATAAAAAAGTAGCAATTTGAACTGTGGCTGTAATGTATCAACTTGTATCACCAGTGATTATAGTAAAATGTTTTGATTTAGAGTTAACTTTTGTTCTATACATCATTAAAAATTATCTACACATTATGTAAATTATTTAACCAAACAATGAAACTTTATTTTATATACTCTTAAATATATTATGGATGAAAATAAAAATTCTAAGAAATATAATTGAAAGATAAATTAAACAAAAAAACTTCTTTTACTTCATGAAATGTAATAATGGAAAGCATTTTCTATATATTTCAAACTTAATGTTAAGGTTTTGATTACGTAACATTCTCTTTTCATCTTAGTTCTTCAAATTATCTTGCTATTGTGTGACTAAAATAATCTCTTAGATTGTCCACTACCATTGTTCTCTTCGTACAAAACTCTAAAAAAAATCTCTTTATCTTTTCTGGTAATAATATCACAAAAAGCACTCCCTACTATAGTGGTAATTGTAAGTCCAAAATATTAGATTTTCCTGTTTATGATGTTATCCAACAATTCTTTTATTCTATATAACCCTCACCCTTCACAAAATTTGTTCCTTTGATATTTTGTACATTGAACTAATCTTCAATCTCCTTTTATACAACCCCATTTCCAAATCTTATAATATCTTTATCGACACAATTGTTACCAACAAGGTTTCTGATCTGTTGAACACGGAAAAAAATACTAAGAAATGCGCCAGTGTTATTTTCAAATTCATTTTTTAGTCTACCTTATCATTTATAAAGAAAAAAAATCATTTTAGAGAGAAATACTATTCTATTAACTGATAAACCAAATTATGTTTTTCAAATCCATAATTTTATAAAATACGTTTTCAATATTGTATTTATTTAATAATAATTTTTTAATCTAAATTCATTTATTACATCCTTCGATTACATTTGTGTTTTTCTCCCACAATTTTAATGAAACCCCACTGACCAATCCATTAACGAAATAAAATAAAAATGAGGTATTAAATTTTAATAGTCAATTTTTTTCTACTTTTAGTTCTTTCGCATACAGTGTCAACTCCATATCCGGTAGTGATCTTAAAGGATTTTTTTTTAGGTTATGATGACGTACGGTACGGAATTTTTTTTTACAACGGATCTTCGAACTGCACCTCCTGATTAGTTTTACCCTGCACTAACACTGCTAGATCGTCTGCGAATGCAATTACTTCAGCGCCTCTTGGGTAGTTTAACTGCAGGATGCCGTCAAACATAAGAACCCATAATAATGGCCCCAGGACAGATCCCTGTGTATTCTGTGGCCTCACCATAGAATTCGAACTCAATAGGCCCCTCCTGGGCATTAATCCTACAGACTCGCTCCGAGAGATACTCCCCAATCTGTCTCCTCAAATATCGACACTTCAGGGGATAGATCAGTTAAGTAAAGGATCTTGATGTAAAAAAAAACTACACGTCAATAATTTTTCTAGAGTAAATATGACCTACAATTAATAAATTAATTGATTTATTTTACCTCTTCACTATATAGAAGAAAAAAATTAGTTATTGTTAAAAAGAAAGTTGGATAGTTAATAAAACTTAAATCAATATTATTTCAGCCTTGAAGCATGAAAAATATTCGGTATGATAACATTCTCATGGACAAATGTTTTAATTTTTATAACATAACGACAATTTTTTAAGAAAAGGACAATTGTACTGGCTATATATACAAGAGTTTATTTAAAATTTGAATGCCACTTCGGCATTATCAAGGAAAACACTAATGGAGTTTTTCATGACTCTTGCAGTACAATAGATTTCTTTTTAAATTTTGAGCACGACGAATGACCTGAAAACTCAAGTATTCTGTATTAAGAATACTTAACGGTGAATTTATGAATATGTTTTTAAGTAATTCTTTATGACTTAGAATCAAACAATTTATCTGAATCTTATCAACAGATTATTTATAGCAACCAATATTTTAAGGTTTTTTTTTTAACTATAAAAAATTGTTTTATCAACAAATTTAAAAAAAAAAAACTTTTTCAGCAGTAAAAAATTAGGATTCTAGATATATTTAATCTATTAAAATTTTGACAAAATTATATGATAGATTCGAGAGATTAAACTAGAAATTTAAGAATAATGATTAATAATAAATGATTAATAATTAGGAAGAAATTAACCCTATTTTTGGCAAAGAAAAATGTTTATAAAATTTTCCATGTTATAATTTTCAGAATAATCTGTTTTACGATTCGTAGAATGGCTTGCAAAGTTTTCTTATCATTAATTAGATGGTTTAAATCACTTAAATATTAAACATTGTTCGGTACTGATAATTTTAATCCGATTGTGTTTCTTAAATCCTTCGATACAGTTGACATTAATCCTAAAATCTGATGTAGATACCACGTGATGTTCTTGTACGCCTATTAAATTACATATACACATTTTTTTTTTTTTTAATGAAGAGTACATAAAATTTTATTTCATTAATAACTTTTGATATTTTTTCATATTTTATTATTATTGAATTATTATTTATCTTAATTTTTTTTTAAATCAGAGGTTAATAATTATTAATAAATTAATCAATATATTTAATTTAAAAAAAAAAAAAATGTTAAAAATATATATATAAAGTCGGATTCGAACCGATGTGCCTTCCCCTTGTAAGATCCAAATATTTCAGTAATTAAATTTTCATTTGGCTGTAACTCTGTAAAACCCACTGAAAATAAGTACTACTTATGGATATATCGTTAAAAAGCTCTCCAAAATCCAATTTTTTTGGATTTTGGGCTTTTTTGGACACTTTTAGTTAGTCGGTTGCAATCAAAAGGGGAGGTGCACAACTAGTTGTTACAACAATCCTAAATCAAAAATTTCAACATCCTACAGCTAATCGTTTTGGAGTTATGCGAGATACATTCGGACAGACTAAACGCCGATACTAGGCAAAGTGGATTCAGGGATGGTCAAAATAGATATTTCCGTTGAAATCTGAAAACCAAAATTTTTCGTGATCAAAATACTTCGTACAAGGAAGTAAAAATAAAGTAAAATAAAATTGAGGTATAAATTTTAATAAAAGAAATAAAATTAAAAACACTTGAAAGTCATTTTTGCGTTCATAGCTTTTAAATTCAATTATTCTTATTGTTGATTACTGAAAAACGGATAATTATATTTACCAATCATTGCTTTCAGTAATGGAGATAAAAAATATTATCATTCAAATCTTTACAAAACTCTAATTTTACATTCTTAGATTTCTTTTTTTAATAATATATATAAATTTTAAAAGTTTTTTCTCCATAAAATTACACAAGTTATGAAGAAAGTTAGGATTACAATAGATTTTTAGAATGTTTCAATTTACGAAAATAAAAGTTTTATTTAATAAAAATATTATTCGTGAAAAAAATTAATAATTTAATTAACTTCGTCCTTCATCAAACTCATTTTAATTAAAAAAAACTTCGAAACCACATTTTAATTAAAATAAAACACTAAAAAAGTGGTTTGTCAAAAAAAAAAGAGACAAAAACATTGTAGAAGAGTTCATATTGCTACATGGTTTAACAAGTTTTATATGAGTATATCGCTGGATAATTTTATTGTTTATTGTGTACACTTCATTACAGAATGTAAAGTTAATATGTATATATATATATATATATATATATATATATATATATATGTATACAAAAGATTGAGATAGAAAAGATAGAAAGAGTATGAGTGTATTATGTATTTATGTATGTGTAACTATACTAACACAAATGATGAAGAACAAGCAAAAACATTATAGGGTACGCTAAGCAAAACAAAGTGGTGGAACACCTAGCAAAACGCGTTTATTTCAAAAGGAGCTAAATATATTTTGAACTAGGTTTGGTCTTGAAAGTTGAAAACGGAAAGCTTGAACATACGTACAATTAAGGTTAAACCATTTAGGTTAAATAGATGCTTTTGTATATGTGTGCATTAGTACACACTTGTAAATTACATGTTTGGATATCGTGCACACGCAAACAATATACTTAACCTAGTTCTCAGATTAGCAAATTACATAACATTGTTCTGTAAAAAATATGCTATATGATAACTAACTTAGGAAAGGAAAACAGACGCACGGCTTACTCGACTAATACCGTTAAAAAAATTCAGATCCTTAAATTTACGTTACGTTTATAAAGTGAGATTTTATTCATTTTTTCAGTGCTGAGAATGAATGGTTACATGTAAATAGATTTTTTTTTACAACAGAAGTTTACTTGATTATTATCGAGGTTAAGAAAATTAGTTCTAAATATATATTACGACAGCCGATCAGCTTCAATACAATAAAATTAAATGTAGAAGATAAAAATATAATTAGAAACTTATTTATAATTATTATTAGATTTATACTATATAAATACGAAGAGGGTTTTTGTTTGTTCGTTATAAACAAAAGATTTACACGATCAATCGTAACCAAATTTTTACTCATGTTTCTTGGCATAACTGATAAGGTTTTTAGACATATTTCTTCTCGAAAAATTTCTACAAAATATACGAGGACCGCTCGGAAAGTACCCTCCGTTTGGCTACAATTAAAACGCTGAAAAAATAAAAATATTTTATTATATTCAACTTAAACCTACAACTTTTAACTATTTTTAAACATAGTCGCTATTTAAATTCAAGCATTTCTCATACTGTTCCACTATTTTACAAATACCTTCTTCATAAAATTCAGCCGCAGCCAATCTTTCACGGCATTTCAAAGTTCGTCTTTGTCATCGATGTGCTGCGATGCACATCGCAGCACATGCCATTTGACTCGAATCTTCCGCGAAACTTTGAAGAAACTTAGGCAAGCCATCCAGAACAAACGACGCGGTATGCTGTGATCCGGTATTGCTGCATAACAACGCTCGTCCTCACAGTGCTCGAAAAAATCAAAAACTTCTGAATCAATTTCAACGGGACATTTTTGATCATCCTCCTTACAGCTCGGACTTGGCGCGGAGTGATTTTCATTTCTTTACTCACGTGAAGAAATGCCTTGCGTCGCAGTACTTCAATAACCGAAGACGAACTTTAAAATGTCACGAAAGTTTGGGTAGGAATCCAGGCGGTTGAAATTTATGAAGTAGGATTTATGAATGAAATTCGAGAAACGTTATGATAAATGCATGAATTTAAATGTCGACTATGTTTAAAATTAGTTAGAAGCTGTAGTTTTAATTTGTGTATAATAAAATATTTTTATCTATGCCGTCTTTTATTTATAGTCAGATGGAGGTTCCGAACGGCTCTCGTATGTATAAAATCTTTCAACCAGAAAGTTTTTTTCAAAGATTTTTTTTATATATATGTAACAGTGGAGATTTCCCGCTTGAAGCACAAACTTTAATGAATTGAATAGTTGAATTGTGAACTGTCAAAATCACTGTGTGAGCTAGATTGGAACTAAATGATTATAAATATCTAAAATCAAATTTCTAGATTTTTTTTTAAATTTCGAGTTTCAAGGGTTAAAATAGATTATGGAATTTTTTTTGAGACCCTGTTATTTCTTTAATTTCTCGGTAAAAAATGAAGAAATCAACCTAATTTTTGGTAAGTGTAATCTTCATGTCATTAAACCAATTTCTAGGTTTTTAGAAATTCTACCTTGAAAGGCATGAAGAAAGTTAAAAAAAAATGTTGAAAAATGATTTTCAACAGTTTTCTCAATCCCGACTATTGTAAATGAGATATTTAGTAGATTTCGGCTTGCAAATACTCTTCAGATAAATATTTAAAACCATTTTCGGGTTTTTAATAATTGCGTAGATACATAGCGCTGTGGCTCAACCAACACAGCCCTGCCACCGATACTGAATGTGTGACTGACTTCACCTGCCTCCGGTTACTTGACTATAAACCATAAAATATAAAGATGACCGCTACAAGAAACGCATGTAACCATATGGGAAAAGTAGTTGAAAGATTGTTAGAAAATAGACTTAGAGAGGAAATAGAGGAAAAACAATGTCTACATCCGGAACAATACGGATTTAGAAAAGGACTGTCCACGGTGACCGCAGTCGAGAATGTAAAAAACTGGGCATTAAATTGCAGAAGCGGTACATGGAGGACTAGAAAAATCCCCATGATCATAATGCTTGATGTTAGAAACGCATTTGGTACGGTCCTCTGGACAGCCATCATTGAGGCGCTTCAAGCCATGCAAATAAGTAAATACTTAGTAAATCAGATAGATCAATATCTGCAAAATAGGTTCATAGAGGTCAAAACCCTAGAAAGGAAAGCCATATTTCAGGTATTCGGAGGGGTGCCGCAGGGATCTGTCCTTGGCCCAACCTTATGGAATGTTTTCTATGATAAAATCTTCAGGCTGAACTACCCCGAAGGGGTATCGATAGTAGGATACGCGGATGATATCGCAATATTAGTAGAAGACAGAGATATTAATGAACTGGAGAACAAGGCAAACCAAGCGCTTAGAACAATAGAATGGAGGATAACAAATTAGAAATAGCTCCTAATAAATCCCGTTGCCTGGTCCTCTCGGGTAGAAGACCATTAAGAAGTGTGAATCTAAATATCAGAGGACAGAGAATTGATGAAGTAAAAGAAACAAAATACTTGGGGGTACTTCTGGACAAAAGTTTAAGGTTCAGCAAGCATATTGATATGATTTGTGGGAGAGTTACTCCTCCTGTAAAGGGATTAAGAGGATTATTTCAAAACCACGGCACACCTAAAATGGTTATTCGAAGATTGATAACCGCGGCTATCACTTCGACGGTACTGTATGCGGCTCCCATATGGGGGGCGGCAATGAACATACAGCAAAATAAAAAGAAGTTGAGAAGTGTCCATAGACTGGTATTGCTGCGTGTAGCTGCTAGTTACTGTACGGTATCGTATTACGCGCTGTGCGTACTGACCGGGGTCCTACCCATAGACCTTCAGATAAAAGCCAGAACCCTCAGACACAGCGGTATGTCGAAAGAAGAGATGGAAGGGATTATAGAACAAGAATGGCAAGAAGAGTGGACAGGGTCCGGAGTGGGAGAATGGACCAGACGCCTAATCCCTAATATTAAAACCTAGAATAACAATAGACTCGGAGATGTCAATTTTTACATGACACAATTACTGACGGGGCACGGCTCTTTCGGTCAGTATCTGTATAGGATCGGGAAGAGAGCCACCCCGCAGTGCATCTATTGTCCAGAGAACGACGATCCCGAACATACGTTGTTCATATATCCAAGATGGGCCGTTAACAGAGGTCAAATAGTAATTAATGGTCTTACACCAGAAAATTTCATAAACTGGTTGGGGTACAACAACGAGTACTGGGAATGGTTCCGCAGGTTCGCCGGGGAGGTCCTGCGGGCCAAAGAGGATGAAGACAGAAGAATGGGAGTATAAACAGTAGGGTAGGGCGGACAGTCACTCCATGGAGGGCCTGTACGCCTTGGTGTGCGGGTACCTGAGAAGGGGGTGAACTCCAGGGGAGTTTGAGTTTGGGTTAAAATAAAAGACCAAGTCCCGGTCGGCGGGGTCGTCCCTGCGGGAGCCTAGGCTCTTTGTGGGGTCGGCGCTGTCGATTAGAGGCCAAAGGCGTAAAGACCGAGTCCCGGTTCCCTGCTGAGGCGCTGGGGGACGGCATAGCCGGACCTTGGCTCTAAAGCGGGGGATTAGAGGCAGGCAATGTAAAACAAAAGATCCGAGACCGGGGAGGCCAACCTGCCGTGCCGGACGTATAGCCGGCGGGTGGGGGACGCCTCCTTTGAGAGTAAAAGGACACTCTCCCCGACTGAGTATACTTAATTGGATATCCGGTCGGGGAGAGTAGGGAGAAAAAATGTAACCATATAGCGCGGGCGAAGCTGCGACGGAGAACTAGTATAATACAAAATGTTACCTATTTAAAAGTGGTTAATCTGTTTAACTTATATATGATTTTTTTTCATTTTAACAAAAACACGATTCCCAATCTAAAATTATACATCGTATGGTTTAAAATTATCATATAAAATGTTTCTCTATATTATTTTTTATGATAAAAAAGTACTTTTTTTTCTTTAAACCTCAGATATTTAAATTGTAAAATAAAGAAAACCCGTTGTTAAATAATTAATTAGAATATAAAATTAGATAACCATTTACATTATTAAAAAATCATTACTATCAATAGATACTGAGAAATTTGTTTATTCAAAGAAAATTAATTAATTAAATAATCGAAGGGCTTCGCTAGCGCCTCGTCTGGCAAGTATGAGAACTTGACAGTAAGGCGGCTACGCTACCTGTATAATCTTTAAATTAGGGGTTTTCGACACCTTCAAATTCATTTACTAAGTAAATAAGAATGATTTTGGATATATGAATTGTGTTTAAGAATCCTGGATATAACTGTAATCTTATGCACAAAACAGTTTTTCGATTAACATACTTGTTTATTTATTGCAGCACATCAAAGTCCCACAATAACAGGTCTAACAGTTTATTTTTTGCCTCCAGAACCACCGTAAGGTATTATTTCAGAGAATGAATGAGGATGATATGTATTAATGTAAATGAAATGTAGTCTTGTACAGTCTTAGGTCGAGCATTTCTGAGATGTGTGATTAATTGAAACTCAATCAAATCGGTATAAAAGTAACTGCCTTTACTAGGATTATATATACAGTAATTACTCTAAATATATTCAGACTTCTGAAGTGGTCCGACCGAGATCAGCTGATCCTGATCGATCATGAACGACTTCAAGAAATGTACAAAGAAAGAAAGAAATTTTAGTGGAATCGATGTAGTAGTTTGGAGATTTTGAGCCTCAAAATCTCCATATTTAAAATTATATATATATATAAAACACATCCCGTAAATTAATTTTTCATGATTTATTTAATCATATATTGAATACCGTACACGTAAACAACCACGCTTTTTCAAAATAAAAATTTCCGAATTTATTTCAAAATAAGTGATCATTCTTTTTTTATAAAAATAGGTTATTTAGGAATAAGTATGACCTTATGGTCCACACTATTACGTACAGTAAACTTTCATTCGATAATAATTTGCCTTCTACATAAAGTTTGTTTTTCATTTCAATATAAGATATTTTTATTAATTCTACATGAAACTACGGACAATTCCATTATCTTCAATTCTATGCAAAAAAAAATCAAATCAAAACACATTCTATCAAGCTTCAACTTTCATTCGATCATTTTCCTGCTACAGAAGTTTTTTTTTATGTTTCAATATAAGATTCTTTTTCTATATACAACTCATAAACATAAACATATTTATGTTTAGTTAGTTTAGATCATCTCTCTTTCTAATCTCTCATCTCACGTTCTGATTTTGAGCCTGTTGTTGTTATCGCGTTGTTTGGGGAATGAATTTAAAAAAGTAAGACTAATTAATGGATGAGTTTTAAAAAAAGGAACCTTCTACCTTTTCTTAATTGTAAAAAGCTAAGCTTTTTCTATGAAACTACATCCTTAAAAAAAAGAAATAGTAAATAACAATTTTACATTCTACAACCGAGAATTTATGACTAGTTATTGAGTTACAGATTCAAGTTGACCTAGGGAAAAGTTAAAAGAAAAACTGGTAAAAGAAAAAACTGGTACAATGATCATTAATCAGATGTATATAGCACAGATGTTACACTATAGCGGAATATAAATCTACCAAGATGTGGCGACCTTTATAAGAGTAAACAACAAGATGAAAATCAAGTAGTATTTACAAGAAACTTTACTAGTTAAACTCGAAAAGATTAATGGTTGTAAGAGAAATCGGTGGAAAGACAATTCGTGCTGACAGTTCTTACTGACCTGTCGATAAACATGCTTATAATAAAATATACATGTAAATAATTTTAGTGGACAACTCTCGAAATTAAGGAAGAAAAATGTTATTTTTAAATTTAAACAATAGAAAATCTGAACAAGAGAGACGGGATCACTATGGTGGTATGCTGTAACAAAACGAGCACAACCTCTATTTTAATAACAAAATTACATTTTCTTTATAAAGTAGGGTTAATAAATTAAACTAAATGTTTAATATAAATTATTCCAAAATTATTTATACCAGTACACATAGTACAATAGATATAAAAGCTGTATTAAAGTTCACCAGTATAACCTGTAAAATCCTTATTGTTACTAGTAGACTATACACAAAACTGTTATTCCAAGCTTAAACCCTAAACTTTCTTAAATTTACAAAGTTTTATCGGAAACAAAAACCAATTTTCCAAGTATTTCTTTAGTACTTTACTCCTCAATAATAGGCTATAATGCCTATCTCTTTTATAGGCATAACCTACATTTTATATTGTTATTAAAAAGTTGTGTGTTGCGTCTTAGCTCACCTTCATTCCATCCATACTTATTCTGCACATCCTCTTTCCTAAGTAAGAAAAGTTCAAAACAATTTAAAAAGTGAATCTGTGTAAAACGTTTACGTATATTATAAAATAAAATAAATTTTGATTTAAAATACGAATTCCTGTACATTTTTTTTTTATCCAAGAAAAATATAAAACGAACTGAAAAAAAATATTTTTAATTATGAAAACAACTCCAATAGAATATTAAATGTCGTAATTACACAGATTTGGGATGACAGAACTTTATTAAATGAATATACTACAGATACGGTAAAAATGTTTAAAATTATACTCTATTTTTAATTCATTTAATTATTATAATTTTTACATTAAAACTTTTATATAAATAAATGTGATATTATCATAAAAGTTTAATACATGCTTTTGAATTATGTAATTTTAATTTAACAATTCACTCCAATTTAACAGGATTTGAATCCGTCTAGAAAATCTTTTTTTTTAATTTCCTTTCACGTAATTATTAGAACAACAATTAATGTTATTATCAAAACAGTATTTTTTAATTAAACAACTAATAACCTATTGGTTATTAGTCATTTCACCCTAAATATTTTACTAATAAAAAGAAGATGATAAGTAATTATATATTTAGATGAAAAAACTTTTGTAACTTCGATTGCAGAATTACAATATACAAATAAAGTATTGATTATGAAGGAATTGACAAAACCAAGGAATTAATTTTATTAATCATGGCCCGTTGTTATTGATATATAATTTATTTTTGTAATAGTTTCCGCTTACCAACAATCTTTAATAGTATGTTCAAGCGCTTTCGAATTAGTAATCCATCCTCAGGAACATTGGTGTGTTATAATTACTTACGTCACATATCATTAATTATACTACTTGAATTTTAAAAATAAAAATTATAAACATAATAATTGATCGTCAAAAGGTAAAATAATGTCGTCATTCATCATGTCAACAATATTAAAGTCTCAATTGTTATCCTTCATATAAAAAAAAGATGACAATTGAGACCTTCATATTGACATGACGGATAACGTTGACATTATTTTATCTTTTGACGATCAATTTTTACGTTAAAAATTTTTGTTTTTAAAATTCAAATAGTATATAATTAATGATATGTGAAGTAAATAATTATAACACATCAATCTTCCTGAGGATGGATTACTAATTCGAAAGCGCTCGAACATACTATTAAAGATACTGTTGGTAAGTGGAAACTATTATACATATAAAAACCGAGGAAATCTTTCTTACAAAAAAAGGAAGTCTGGAGCTATCAGAACTAAATCTAATAATTAAAAAATTATATTCCATATATATGTTTATGTGAGAAGAGAAAATTTTGAAACTTACAAAGAGGTGAACTAAATTATAATGATATGTACATATTCAAATATCCAAGCATAGTTAATTTTGTTTTATAGATTTTGTTTGTGAAAGATAGAAATTGTAGATAAACTCAAATACTGGAATATATAAACCAGATAACTCAGATTATAAAATGTAGTTATTATACAGAATGATCAAAAAGTAACGTAACCTTATGGGAAAATGAGTAAGTTACAGTAGTTGTTGAAAGTGGCCTCCATTATACGATTCACATAATTGAATACGACGTTTCATGCTCTTAAACGCATGTAATGTTTGAGGAATTGCAGCGAAACATCGTCCAACTCAAAATTCCGAAATGGAGTGAGAATGAGTTTTGTAAGCAGCATCAGTAATGTCCTCTATACCTTAAGGAGACAAGAAAAAGTCAGGAGGATATAAATCAAGAATTTTAAGGTTCAAATCCTAGTTAAGACAGTCAGTTTTATACTAATTTGAATACTAGATCGTGGATACCGGGGTTGTGGACCCCTCGGCCTCCTAATAAATCCCCTCCTCTCTTTTTTCTGTTTAGCCTCTGAAATCACCGTAAAGTATTACTTAAGAGGATGAATGAGGATAATATGTATGAATGTAAATGAAGTGTAGTCTTGTATAGTCTCAGGTCGACCATTCCTGAGATATGTGGTTAATTGAAACCCAACCACCAAAGAACACCGGTAGCCACGATCTAGTATTCAAATACGTATAAAATTAAGTACCTTCACTAGGACTTTTACTTACGTTACTCCAGAACGCTGGAACTCTCGACTTTTAAATCAGCTGATTTAGTAAGACACGTTCACCACTAGACCAACCCGTTGGGTTTCTCGATACTGTCTAAAAAGACATGGATATACGTATATGATTCAGACTCTCCCTCGAGTTCCCAGTCTTGCCAATTTCGTACTTATGAATAGAATCATTGTGAAAACTATAACCAAGTTTTTACAGCTGAATTGGCGGTTCCTTTTAAGATAAATATTTTGTATTATCAACAGTCAAAAAATCCTGCTTTTATTTTCATTAATTCGTAATAAACGTATTGAATCTAGATAATTTCATCTGATGCGAATAGAATAATGTTATGATTTTCGGGTGAACTCGGTATGGGAATTACTTTTAATTCCAAAATATTTCATTCACAGGGATATCAGGCTCTCCAATAAACAGAAAAGTAATGTGAAATTTAATAAATAATAAAAAAAATATATTTATTATCTTGGAAAATGTGGCTTCATATGTTTCACGGTTTCCGATTACAGTGATCAAAACTTAGTTATTTTTAGTCTACTTTTATAATAATATATTACAATGCTATCTGCTTCTCAATGGGTAGAAAACTCCTGTAATAATTAATACCCAATGTTTTCTTAAGAAACATTGAGATGCTATAAACGAAAAAAAAAATTAATTTTATGCTAATAAATTTTTTTTTTGTTCCAGGTAACCCATTGATATGCGATTGCCGTTTATCTTGGATAAGATCACTACTGAATGAAACACCAAATGAACAAATAAAAACAGCGCTAGAAGATGTGTTATGCGTATGGGAAGATGAATTTACAAACGGTGTAGCGCCTCTAACAGCGAACAATGCAGCTAATAGAAATCAACATCATACACAACATAATGTATACGAATCTGACACAGATGGTTCATATAAAACTTTAGTAGAAATACCACCTGAAAATTTACCATGTCCTGAAGAAGTCAGAAACGGTCCAGATCCAGAATACACAAACAGCGAGTCAGCATTACGTGAAAAAACAAATTCACAATCAAAAACCTTGCCATCGATAACTAACCTATTACATTTATTCATAGTAACACTATTACTGGCAGCAACGTGAATTTATCAATAAAACAATAAAGTATATTTAATAATTAATTATTTAATGGATAAAAATGTGCCCTAAAAAAATGCTGTTCAAAAAACTTAATTTATGACTATCATCATAAATATATTTATTAGCTGGTGTTATAAAAAAAAAATATATATAATAAAAGCCAAATAAAAAAGATTTTTAAAGAAAATTAAATAAACTAGTATTAAAATGGGACCTTTAAATAAATTTTTTTTCTTTAGATTTTCTTTATGTAAAAAAAAAAAATTAATAGTACACACAGCATGTCAGCAGCCTTAATCATATTAATATGTAATACTTATATGACATCGAAGTTTAGTAACATCGATTATAAGAAAATTGATAGATGACCACTTCTTAATATCATATGCTGCTGGCATTATTAAGTAAATTGGTGTCATGCAAAATCCTTCTTGTTAAAACCCACAAAAATGTTGAAATGAACGTAAAATGAATATATAAACTAAAATATATCTTATTCAAATAATTCTAAAGAAAATAATAATTTTGAATTGATAGTGACTTCAAAGAATGCCGATACGGTTTGAAAATAGGATGGTGTTATATATTATTAATAACAATTCTTGTTATTCATTCAAAAATAACTGTTAATTTTAAAATCACTTTACAATAATAAATTTAAAGAGATATTTGCTTACAAATATTCGTGTACGTTACCCTAACTTATCAATGAAATTAAGTAAATATTTTGATAAAGTTATCCTAGTATAGACCTTTTAGCTGTATTGATATCTAAGAGTTAAGGGTTATCCAATAGAAGTGTTCATAAGGAACAAAATTTAATGAGAGAAAGATAGGAACTGAAAGTATTATATGGTCACATAAACGTTTTGTAAATCCACATAACTTCCAACTCTAAGCGTAACCCTACTTTAACATTACTATCACCCACCAGCCGCATTCTCACCGTATATGAATGACAGTTACATCGTGATAAATCTTTAAAAAAATACAAGAAGAAATGAAAAGTTTAGCTTTGAAAAAAAGACTATGTTACATTCCTTATAGTTGCATTCTGTAAGTCACTACAAATATGTTCTGTCTATAACGGAAATCCAATAAAAAGATTTTTTTTCTATTTTATATTATAATAGATTTAATAAAAATTAAAACATACGATTTTCTTAATTTGGAGAATGATAATCATTTTTATGTACAATATTTTCTATTAACATTAATAAAACTGAGCATTATGAAGTATAATTACAGGAAATTTTATGGCTTTTAATTCTATGAAATCAAACATTCATATGGAATAACCCTAAAAAAAGACTAAACGGATAACAAAAATTAACCAAAGATGATAAAAATAAAAAATTGTTATAATTAGATAATTTGAGTTATAATTTAAGGAATGATTTTTATTTAAATAGCTAGAGAAGCCTTGAAAGGCATTATACTTATCTGTTGTGTAATCTACCTTAACCCCTTAAGATTACTAATAATTTATGATGTTCATTGATCTACCAAGGAATTATGCGAATAATTACAACCTTATTATGCGAACCAACCTTATGCGAATAATTGCATTAAATCGTTATAAAAAAATGAAAATAAAACAGAGAAATTTTCGTGTTAAACACATTAAACCCGATTAAATATTACTAGCAAAGGCTATAAGTTAGGAAAAAATAGAAGGCATATTTAAAAAAATATTTTTTAGAGATTCTTTTATGTTACTGTAAACTCAGGTTTTATTAAAAATATATAAAAATATTTTTTACTTCTCCTTAAATGTGCGTCCGTTTGGGTGCATAGGTTGGAAAGAAATCGAGCACTTATTCAAAATTTAAGGAGTGCCCAACGCAGAGTAATAATTGTACGCACAGGTATTTTTAAAACAACCTCCTACGAGGCTACCAACATATTGGGAAAAGGTCTTCCAATCGATTTAGTGGTGAAAGTAACGGCGGCCATGTGGAAATTGCAAAGAGGCAGCGAGGCCAAAGTATTTGGGATACGGTTTCGATCCGGGCCTGTACCGGAGCGGAACGGTGATCTCAATGCACCGGTTCTAAATTTCGAACAGTTGCCCATCTTCCGTCTGCGGAGGAAGCTTTACAGCCTGGCGATGGAAGCATGGCAGCAAGAATGGCACACCACAACTAAGGGAAGATCCTTGTATGTTTATACAGGATTTGGAGGGATGATATGCCTCTCCTTCGTTTTTAAGGGCAACAGGAGCCCGAGTGCTCTTCAACCATGTAAATTTAAACCAATATTTCTTTCGGTTCCGCCTGGTAGCTGATGAGCTGTTCGTCTATGGGGAGTTCCAGTCGAACGAACACACGATGTTCGACTGCCCAGCTCTTGGGGGGGGACCAGAACTCAGGCCACTCTTGAACTTCGAGGTCGAGAAAATTGACTACTCACAAGCGGCGAGCCAATGTGGCGAGAGCTGCATTATCGGACCGTGTTGGAGTTCCTTGATGCGGTTGCTTTGTTCAACCGACATCAGTAGTTTACGTAAGGGAAAATACTCCTACCGCGCTGCTGTAGGAAGCTAACCGAAAGATATGGCTGGCTACCAGCCAGATAAGGGCTCCAAGCGCTTTAATGGTGGACAGATACTTTCTGGCAACCAGCGGCCTAGGCGTGACAGCAAATTGCTGTCTTTGACGAGATAAATTTCATTATTGAGAGTCATATATGTTTTAATAGTTGACGGGATGCGCCTACCCATTTTAATGATATATGATAACTGGGCGGTGGGACACGCAAGCGAGTGGTGTATGATACCACGCTTTTAGGTTAATTCTAGGAGCTGGTTAGGGCACTGGTCGCTAAACTGTTTCGAGGCTCAGTAGCCGTTTGTGCCACAGACATTCAGTCTTATGCTTTACGGCGACCGAATGGAATGGTGGTGGGAGAAATGCCAAGCAAACCAATTTCCTTCAACTTTTTAATGACAAATTAAAAAAAAAGAAATAATGAAATTTCACAAATTAAAAAAAATAATCATAAAGTCTTAACGCTTTTTAACAATATTATTAGATTTCAAATTCATTAAACAATTAGAATTACTAATAGACGTATAAAAATTTGATAAGGTTTTGGAGTTATCCATTAAAAATATAAATCAAACTTCTCTGTTGTTTTATAAGTATTCTATTACTGTTTTATAACGTTTAAGAATAACAGCACACCTTCCAAAAGGGATATAACTATTATAATAACAATTATCCTATGCCAGGCTTACAAGGGGAAAATAATAACTGAAAAGATTTTTTGTAAATTTCTTTCTTGGGCTGATAGATTGTTACACGTCATGCTCATTGAAATTCAGATGATTTTTATCTCTAGAAATTATAACAATACTCTTATGTATCGACTCTACTCATAAATAGAATAATTTCTATTGGTGCCTTTTTTACCAAAAGATAAAGTGGATCAGACAACTTAAAACCATAAATTATGTAATAATGAATTACATTGCTTCAACTCACTTGGGAAAATTACGGCCCTGTATTTCATAAAAAACCTTTTATTGTAAAAATAATAAAAGAATCTTTCTTTATTTTTAAATCGAATAATTTATATTGCATTAACCAATTAACTACACGTCTCAGGAGTGGTCGACCTGAGCCTGTTCCACAATACATGTTTATCGGCGCAATTACACTAAATTCTGCAGCTACGTAAGGCCTGGCAAAACGGTAACGATAATTGCATTTACCTATACACACATTCAAACCCAACAGTAGCTAGAAAATTAGTTGGAGAAAACAATTTGTATTGCACAGTACTGGTTATCATTAGCTACATTCAATCAAATTAGAAACTGTTTCAGTGTTAAGCATTCAAGTTCCAAGGTTATCTCCAGCTCACTGAGCTCATTTGAATATTCGAGTTGGGTACCAGACGGCAGGTTTTTTATTTTATTTTCAAGTGCCAGCGAAATGAATGACAACTTACAAACTATAACAATATGTAATATATTACATGCATATAAATAATATAGTTTAATTATAGATTCAATTAACTTGTTGAATTAAACACTCAAACTAACCTTTTTTCTTAATATATAATAATTAATAAATATTTTTTAAGAAATGATGGATGGAAATTAAAAATACCCCTAATAATATGCAACTATATTTCGTCTATTTTTTTTTCTATTTAAACACCCCTAAGGCAACCAATCCAGCAATTAAGCACCACTCGGTCACCTCAAAGTGTCGGTGCAGCAGCCTGCCCTCCCTTTCTAGTCCCCTGTAGAGACATCCCACCAGGGTCTCCCTAGCGTCATCAGGACTCGCCGACTTCCTCTTCTGGATAGCCAGCCTATCCCTCAGCTGGAGAGCTGCCCTTCCCGTCCCTAACATACGAAGCACCAGGTGTACGAAACGCAAACCTGGTGTTTACCTCACGCGACCCGTCCTCTCACACTTTGAGGGTCACCCATACCATCATCGGGTAGCTCCGATTCCCCACTCTTTCATGTTTCTTCTACTTACATGGAACTTAAAATTGAATTCACCTTACAGTGATAAAAATTTAAAATGATGCTGCCTCTTATAAATACATTTTTTTTTTAATTGATAAATAATGAACAAATCCCATTACTTATCATTTTCTCATAGTAAGCCTGAAACAGTATACTTCTTATTCTTAAGAATATTTTATTCATTTTCAGCGGTGTACTGTGAAGATGATATAAAACAGTAATACAATATTTAAAAATCATTGAGATGTTTCATTTATTTTTTAAAGCATACTACAAGTATCTAATAAAGTTGTTAAAGTTAAACATCTTATGGAATTGTAATTCATTGTACTAAAAATTTTAATTTTTTTAATGGATTTGAAATCTAATAAAACCAAAAAAAAAGATTTCCTGCTTGTTTTTTCTCGTAATCAAAATATTTTTAAATACAATCTATAATGATTTGTTTAATCAATCAAACGTTACAATAATTAGCTTAAATTTAATCTCCTACAACGTATTGTGTCTGTACTCAGCCTGGTAAAATCCAGTTGCATACTTTGCGATTTTATTTTTTTTTTAATAATTAAAAAACGAAAGAATGATATTTTAATACAATATCACCTACCCTGACGATAACTATTTTTTTTTTTTAAACAAATCTAACCCTTTAATAAGATACACAACACATTATGCCGAATTTCATAATTTTAACTTTAAAACTGTGTCTGTGCTCAGCCTGGTAAAATCCAGTTGCATACTTTGCGATTTTATTTTTTTTTTAATAATTAAAAAACGAAAGAATGATATTTTAATACAATATCACCTACCCTGACGATAACTATTTTTTTTTTAAACAAATCTAACCCTTTAATAAGATACACAACACATTATGCCGAATTTCATAATTTTAACTTTAAAACGTACATGAGATTTAAAGAGATTTAACAAATCACAAATATAAATCTTTTCAGGAAGATGGATATTTTTAGATTCATGTATACTCAATTCAACGAGAAAAAAAAATACCCTAAAGGAGTCAATATTTATAAAATAAATAAAAAAGTAATTTCCCTTCAAAATTTTCGTTTACTATCCAGTCTACAAAAGACAGAGGAGATAAACAACCAAAAAAAAATTTACATACCTCCTAGCAAAAATCACAATATTTTATATTCGTAATACGTATGTTAGCAACGTAAATTTGTATAAATTATTTTATTATAAATCAAAAGAACAAAAAAAAAAAGTTAAATGATATTTTGTTTTAATTTATATTCCGTTATAGACAGAATTTACTTTTCTCTTTTACATCTGTTTCTATTAGCAGAATAAATTTTACTACTTTTGAATGATAAAAAAAATAAATAATTAAATCAATAATGATAAATTTGAACGTTGATAAAAAGTTAATTCTATCGCAAAAAAATTATCTTCGGAGGAAACATTTTTTTTAAAAACTAATAATTTTATCTGTGTAGAATATCTATGTATGTAAAATAAAATAGTATTTTTTTGTTTTTTTTTTAATGTGATTTTTTACTACTAAATGGCTGTTTCCTTTTTTCTTGAAATATCTACATGTATATATAAATGTTTAAAGATGTTTCTTTATTATTATTGTTTACATTATTTGTGTGATTATTATTATTATTGTTATAATTACAACACTAAGTTTTGTGTGAAAGTCTTATTCTTGCTCCTTAGCATTGTGATAAAAAAAAACTGCTTACTGTAATATAAATTAATTCTAGTCGGTAGGGAAATTTTATAGTAAAAAGTTGTCAGCACTGATTCCAATTGTAATAATGTATTATGTTTAATTTGTGATATTTTTAATATTTCATTTCCCCTGCAGAAAAAATATTTAATGAGGTATTTAGTTTGAGGCTGTTTTAATAATAAGAATTTTATTTATTAAAGATGACTTTCCATAGATTAAAATACTTTATACTTTTTCTGTTTTGGAAAACTTTATTAATAATCGTACATTTACTTCATCTTAGTAAATTAATTTTTAAACAAAACGACTGAATTATAAAATGTATTAAATTAAAATATGGAGATAGGAAAAGAATAGAAAGCAATATATTTTAGAAAATATCAAAAATTATTCTTGGGAAGTACTGATTTAACATTAATTGGAGTTGATGTACACCAGAAGAAAGGCGGGCCTACTGCCCACCGCGAAAATTTCACACGGTTTATGTTTCATTACACATGGATTTTGTTCAAATTTTTTTGCCAATTGTAACTAAATAATCTACATGGATTTAGCGTACTAACAAAACAAAAATTTTACAACGAAATATTGACAACAGTGTCTTGAGAACGGCGTCTTCTTCGTTTGGTCTTGGGTGCGTCGTGTGAGGTTGTGTTTGTTACCGGGCCAGTTACTGCTCCTTACTCTGCTGCTATTGGCGCACAGTGGACCATGTGGTGCGCCGCGTTAAAAACTCAAGAAACAGCTAAATTTTACAGGTTAAAAGCAGTCCGTTGTGAATTAATTTACAGGTTATTTAATTTAATTTCTAAGCGGAGATTATTTTTATTTATATTTAATATTCGTATTATTATTTACTAATTTTATTTATGTAATTTATAATAATTTATTATATTATACATACTGTATGAATTAGAATTTATTAGGTAATTCTTGTTTATTTATTTATAATTTATTATTAAATTTAAATCAAAGGTTTGTTATTAATATTTAAATTAATTATTTTTGTAATTATTATTCAAAGTTATTAGTAAAAGAAATTAGTTAATATTTAGCAATAAAAAAATAATTCTTTATTTAATGAATTATTTAAAAGTGCGTTACAACGGACTGTGTGAAAGAAAGCACAGGGAGAGGAGTGAGTCGGCTACGCGAAATCGCCCGGCACACACGTGTGGTCCTCTGCGCTAATAGAAAATAAAATAAAAATGAGAACACCTACAGCAAACAAATCAACGCACCATCCTTTTTTAAGAGAATGTACTAAAAAAAGGCCCGCCAAGAAAATCTTTTATGGTTTATGTTTAATTACACATGATTTTGTTAAATGTTTTCCCAACTGTAAATAAATAACGTTCATGAATCTAGCGTACTAACAACAAAAACTTTTACAACGAATAGCTTCAAAATATTGAACATTTTTAGCTGTTTTATGATTTGTGATTTTTTCATCCAGCTCTAACCCCAATGCTTTCCTTTTTTATCCTCAAAACACAAATATAATTTTAGATAAATCATTCTAACGAATAATCGTTTGTGCGCTGCGCGCAGTTGCCCAGCTGCCTGGCGCACCATATTGTCCGCTCTGCTCCAATCCAACTGAAATAAATGTGAGCACATAGTGCAAACAAACAAACCCACGCACCATAATTTTTTTATACAGTGATATACAAATCAATCACCTCTAAAATCTTGCCGGATAACTATAAGAGACACAACTAAAATTTAAGTCCACTTAAAAAAACGTGGTGCTAATTAGTAAATCTTATTTACCTATATTTTCCTCGAATGAATATTAAATATTTATTTATTTCTTAATGAGAATACGACCGTAAAAAAATTTGAAATCAAAGCAATTTTTTTTGTTTGTTTTTCAAATAATATTTTTGATTGCTTCGTTGTTAATTTACTTAAAAAAGAAATTTTACTGAGAAAAGGTAGAAATTACATTTTAACACCTGTTAAATGAAAAAATTTCTTTAAATGTTGTTTTCCTAGTTGCTAAATGTTCCTAAATGTTTTTCTAGTCAAATAAATTTTTCTTTTAAATAGGAAAAACAGGTTAAGCCATATTTTTGATTTCAATTTAATAATTGAATTTGATTTCATTATATAATTTAACTTCAACAGTTAAAAATCTATTATTTAAAAGATATTGAATGGTAATTTATTGCAGAAATATGTTTTGTAATGATCGATTTCATAATATAAATGAAAATGAAGCACAAAAAATAAATATTTTTTTGTGACTTAAATGCAAAATTTACTGGCAAAGAAAAAGTTAATTTATAAACTATAACTTTTCTTCCCGGTAAATTCTGAAGAAAATAATAAAGGTTTTACGAAAGAAATTTAAAAAATTGTAGATTTTATTTTGTAATATTAAATAATAAAATATTTCAAAATTTATTACAAATAATAACAAAAGAAAAAAGTCATTGAAGAATTCAGAAATAAATTAGATGTTATCAAATTCTTTTTTTCAATGAAGAAATGATAGGGATTGAAAAAGTATTTTTTTGCTCGTCCACTAAACGTTGAAATATGTAAAATAATCCCATTGTACTAATCTGTATTAACTCAACAAGGAGTAATAATAGTGTTATCATATTTGAAAATTAATTAATAGATGCTGTTTAAAAATTATAGATATGATGCATTATGAGTAATAAATTATGTTGCTTTAATACTAATTAATGCAATCAACCTTAGAAGAAATACAAAGTGAAACTTTGAGAGGTGAAACCACTGATGGCTACAATACTGCACTTCACATTAAGTTATTTGTTTGACCGACTGAGTTCCTTTGCGTGTTTTCAGTGAACTAATACTCTTTTTGCCTGTACGATATTTTACAATCCATCTATTTATTATCATGGCTGAACTCGTTTTTCTCCACAATGAATGGTTAGGACGATGCGGATTGGCTTTAAGATGCACTTAAAGGATAAATGGACTCTATCCATCTTTCCCTAGACCTTTTCAAATATAATATTTAAATATTGTAATAAATAAATATTTATTTGCTTATAAAATGTTCATTTTGGTTGATAAATAATATTTTTTTTTAAGTTTAGTACACTGTTTGTTAAGTTTAATTTGAAAATAATTCTATAAAGGTGTCATGATCACAAAAAATAAATAAAAATCACAATTACCGTGGAAAAAATTCAAAAATTAATCTCCAGATTCCAAAGCGGTTTTTGAATTTTATAACAGAAATTAATTTCATAAGTTCATTATAATGACACTGATTTTTAAAAACATGATAATTTTGAAGCAAAAATAATTGTTATTTTATTTTGTTCTTAGTATTGATGTTTTAAATAAAATAATATTTAATATCTTAAATATAAAAAAACTGTGATACAACTTACAGCATCATTTTATTTAATAACCAAGAAACTTTTATTTGATTTTTTACTCCTTTATCTGAAAAACTATTACATATTGATACTGCAATTTTAAGTACCTCCGGATCCACCGTTAGATATTTCTTCAGTGGATAAGATGAATGATTTGTAGTGTGTGTGAAAATGCCTTACCTGACCGGGATTCGAACCCGAGACTTCCGGATGAAAGGCCGAGATGCTACCACTCGCGCCACGGAGGCTGGCAACAAAGTCATTTTGAATTTATTATTATTTGTCACTGGTATTAAAATCATTGTTTTATGTTCATGAATAATTGTTTCAGCTTCATGTTATGCTCTATGGAGCCGAAACACGGACAATGAGAAAGGCAGAGAGAAAACGAATTGAGGCTTTTGAGACGTGAGTGTGAAGAATGATAAATATCAGATGGCAAGACTATATAAAGAATGAAGAAGTATTAAGGAGAATCAGAGAGAACAGCAAAATGCTAAATGTGATTGAATATAGGAAAAAGAACTTGGTAGGACATTGTATAAGAAGAAGGAGTTTTATTAGTGGACGCAACAGAAGGCTTGATGAATAGAAGGAAAGGAAGACATTAAAAATGATGTATGGGATGATGGAAAAGTGAAAATATACGGAAATAAAGAGGTTAGCAAAGGATAAAACAAAGTCGAGAGCAGCAGCCGTGACAGGACCTGCCCTATGGCAGAACACTATGAATGAATGAATAATACGATTTATAGCACTTTAAATTCGGAAAAATTGTAAATATGTTGATAAATAATTAACTGCGTTTAATTGTTTTTAGAAATGCAAGTAATTTTATTATGGAATGCGTAAAAATTTGCCTAACATAAAAATTTGTAACGTTTAATAAAAATATTTAATCCTAACCATTTAAAAGAAAACATAAATTTATGGGATATAAAATTATTAAAACGGAGTAGTCACGCTCTTGAATAAATATACTGACAAGAAAACTTGTTTTAATTTTTTATACTTACTATTTATTTTTATATTTATACTTATTTTCTTTCCCGTCTAGCGCTACAGCAGAGCTTTAGCTGTAGAAGAGAAAGTATTGCAATCGGTCCAATTTGGGCATATGCGGTTTTCATCGGATCTTGACGTTTTGACACCTAAGGAACCCAAAAAACCGGATGGAAATTTTCAGGATGTTCGTATGTACGCGTATGCGTTCAATGTCGCACTCTAAATCACTTTATATATCCAGAACTACTGGACCGATTTTGACCAAACTTTGTCAGGTTACTTCTATATATGGGGCACTGATGCCATTAAATTTTCAACTTAAAAAGTCAAGGAGATGGGGATATAGATAAAGTACACCCTCAGGATCTCGAGACTTTGTCTAATTAAGGTCTTATTTTACTTAGGCATATTTGTTAACAATTAAAAAATAATATTAGCAAAAAACATTTTTGAAAAATCGCACCACCACCCAAAAAAATGCTCTAAACTAGTGGATAAGTGGGTATACTGCGTCTTTAGTACCAACTTTCATCACAAGTAGCGTTAGTATAGCCCTGTTGTGCTAAATTAAGTTGTGTATGTAAACCGCGTGACGGAAAAGTCCTACAACTTTGTTGTCAGCTTTCTATTATTGAATATCAAATTTTTTTTTCTGATACAGAATTATACAAAATTACCTTAATTTGGTTTTACTAATTAGAAATTAAATAAATTTTTAAAATATGTTATAATATAACTGTATACAACATGGATTAAAAGAACTCTGTGGCATTATAAAATAAATTTTCTATACAAAATTGTACTGCGATAAAAATTCGCCCTCTTATTCGCTTAAGTTATTTTAGAACGAAATAATGTAAGTTTTAGATCAATTAGGGCAAAGAGAAAAGAAAAAAATTATAGAAATTCACAGAACGAGATCCAGATGGCTTATTTTATTGTCCCTATTGTACGATGTAAGTTCAACAAGCTTTAGAAGTTTAAAGGAATAAACAATATGCATTTAAAATTATAATATAAATGACTGATTTGAATTCCAAACAACGAAAATTTGTATTTTACATTTATATAAAATAGTGGTTATAATGTTGATATACCTGCTTATATAACTCAATTTTTAAACTTACTGAATGACTTACACTTTTTCTAATCTTTCATTTAAGGTATTCTTATTGGCTGATGAACAAAAAGATTCAAGAGGAATACCTTAATTTCCCTCCCACAAACATGTAATCAATCCATTATAACTAATTTATGAAATAAGACTGACGACTTAAATTTAATTAAATTAAATTTAATGGATTCTATGTATTGAAAATATATATATATAAAACACTCTAATATGTAATTCATATAAGATAACACAGCTGTTATTAATTAGTTATTCTAATTATTATTATTATTATCACGTAATTAGGTTAAAGATTCATTAATTTACAGTATATGCAAAGTCTATAAATAAAGAACCAACTTGTTTCTTACACAGAATAAATTAATATAAATATTAGTTTCTAGCAAATTAGGTTTATTTGTTTACTTCTCTTTACAATCGCTTACAAAACATGTATTCAAGAATACTGTACCTAATTATGGTAATTAATTTTGTATTAGTATATGGAATAAATTTCAGTTATACACCGATTGGTGAATTAAAATGTAGTGGTGGGAGTTGCAATACTCCAATAAGATTGTTTGATTTACTGGAAATGAGAAGTGATAGGACAGGATAACATGAGATTATCATGTAAAGTACTAGAGATCTATACAAAAAGAGGAATTACTAAAAGAATAATTACTGATATAAAATATGTTTTCCTAGTAAAAATTAATTTACTACCATGAAGGTTTTTATCAATTATTTAAATATGTAAGTCAAAACTCCATGCTTCATGTCATATTTTACATTTATATATATATATATATATATAATTTTGATTCATTTAAAAATAAATATTTCTTTAAAAAAAGAATTTATATTATTTACAGTATAAATATAGATAGCAGTTTATAAACGTAAAATTATATTAAAAAAATGTTAGTGTATTTTTTATAATAATTATTGTAAATACATAACTTTTAATTTCAGTAATTATTAGGATTTACGGTGAATGTTTTTTTAGTGTTTAAATATCAAAGATATATAATTTTATGCTTTAGATTTATTTCTTATAAAATTAAAAATTATAATTGAAATATCATTAATTATTATTATTATTAATTAGATATTGTAATTTTAATGTTTTATAAATGTGTATATACATAAAAAAATAACATAAAAATAATTGTATAGAATAACTATTATTTTATAACAATATATAATAAAATAATTTCTATGAATAAATATGTTTAATTATTATTTAATACACATTATTTAGTTACATGTAAAAAAAGCGTGGTAATTTTGAGTCACAATGTAGATTTACTATATAAATCCCATTTTTTTTTTTTTTTTTTTTTTTTTTTTTTTGAAAACTAGTCACTCAAATTACTTAAAGTTTATCATTCAATAAACATCTTCAAAATCTTCTGTTTTTTTTTTTTTGTTTTTTTTTTAATCAGACTTTTTATGCAATTCTTATAAATTTTACGTGCCGAATCTCCCAAGAGATGTTGGACAAACCTAAAAGACTAATTTAGGATATCAAAATTTTACTCTATTTCGATTTTTTTCTCTTTACCCACCATTTTGCGTTTTTTTTTCAATAAAAATTTATATTTTAAGAACAGTTTCTTAATAAAATTTTTTGTACATGTACCCAACATCATCTACAAAAATAAAATAAGCATGACGATAATCTTATCTTTAAATATTCCAAAATAGTGACCATTAAAATCTTTTTATCGTTTATTGCTCCATTTATCAAGTTAATATATTTTTTATTATATAAAATATTAAACCTTATATTACATTTTTTGTTCATTAATTGAATGAAAGATAATTAATAATTATCTGTTTTATCAGTAGGTGAAAAAATGCACAGAATTAGTAGACTCCACAATTTTTTGCGTCCCATTGTAACAATTTCAAACATATCTTGGCTATTAACTAACCGATTTGAACAAATGAGGTGTCATTTTGTTCGTAGTGAAAGGTATATCATACCTAGATACCCGGGATATGAAACACCAGATAATTTTTTTTGTTTAAGCCAACCTTAAATTTACTAGATTACGTAACGTAACATTTCTATTTCATTTTAAACTTTACCAAAGTTATCAAATCAACAACTCATTAATACAACCCGTTTATTTGGATTGTTAAAATTATGCAAATGATATCACCTCAAATATATTTCCATCCTAAAATACACCTTTATACCATCCATTCACCTCTACCCCCACTGATTTGTATCTGACTGGTTTTCCTTCAAAAGAACTAAGGAAAGAAACTAATATTACAGATATTCTTGTGTAGAGGAAACATACATGATAGTGAGGTATTTGACTGGAAGATCGTTTAAATAATTTTTTAATCAATACTAGAAAAGGATAGTATGCAAATATTGCTTTTTGAATGTAATTCAAAATTGAAAAATCTTGAATTTTAATTTCCTGTTTAATTGGAAAAGTCAAAATTGTAAACGAAACTTTGTTTGTTAAGCTACTTATTATAATTCACTAACTGTATGGTTTGGTATACATACACATAAAATATTTTGAAATACATGGAATTACATACATATGTATGTAATTAAGTTACCTTGTGTAATAAAATTTAAAAATGGTAACTTGATATGCCTTCAAAAAATTTAAAAAAAATCTAATCAAAAAGACAAAACTACATTACTACTTTCAAAATTACTACAAAAATGGCTTTACACTTAAAAAATGTTTATATTAAGTTAAATCTGTTAGGAAAACAAAATGTCTAGCTTTTCCATTTTGGAAAAGGATTCTTTCAAAATTTAGTTTTTAATAGCTCATAGTTCTTTTCAATAGTCTAAAAAAATATTGTTGATCAACTAAAAAATTAGCCAGACAGTTTCAATTCTTACTTATTTCCGGCAAAGGAAAATTCCCAAAAAATATTTCCAAATAAATTTTTTTCAATTCTTTTGTTATTCCTTAAATTTTTTATAATAATTTTCTGAACAATTATTTCTTCTCTAAAACTACCTATACTTTGTGTTGAAAGAGGAGAAAAAATTCTATCAATAGTTTTTGTTTCTTCCAACATAAGTTATCTAATATTTTATCGTATTATTTGCCTTAAAATGTTCTCTAAATTATTAGTTAACTAATATTTTATTGTAAGTACAATAAAAGTGAGCTGAAAATTTTCCCCTCACCAACTGCTTTATTTAGTGTACTAGTCTGTTGTGTTTGAATTTATATAAAAATATGTCATGTTAGTAGTCGGAATATGTTATCTGGTTAGATAGTACAACAAACCCCGCCGCCCGTCACGCCTAAGCCAGCCGACAGTTAGGTTCAGAATGACGGGGCAATCCTTCACCTGATTTAAAAAAACGAAAGAAAATAACATAAATGTGCGAATTAGAACAGTTGTACGAATGTACGAACATAGATAGAATTATACAACCTTAATTCATATAAATAGATATTTCAGGAGAATGATAATATATTTATTTTATTTAATTATATTTTATTGTTTATTTGTTTCCCTTTATTTCTTATAAATATTCATTCGCACTGAAGAAGAGTTTGATAAAAATTATTTTTATGCAATACGAATTTGTGATTTCTAACAATATTTTAAGATGCAGCCTAGATAACAATCTGGCAGAAGAAAATCCAGCCTTCTAATTTTTCTAATACCAGTTAAGCTGTTCTTCCGCTACGATTTGTGATCATTAATAAAGACAGATAAAAATAAATAAATTTTTTCATGTTTTTTATCCCACATCCTCAACATGGGATATTCATATTTAAAAACAAACTCATAGATATCCTGAATTCAATATATTAAGATTAATCTATAATATGATGCAAAAGAGAAGATCTATGCCTATAGTATAAAATCTGTAAAGGTGCTCGTAATGTATGATTAGTACTGCTGACCAATATCCTACTATTGCTAACGAATTATTTATCAATTACAGTTATTTTAGAGTACGATATATGAAAAAAATCTGAAGGTAACCTTATTACAACAAATAGTATAGCTTCATAAGATGTCATCTCCACAGTTCACCAACTACTAGATTATTTTTATATCTCCTTACAAATAATAATAGTAATTTTGTTTAATACTTGCACAAGTTGTACAATTCTAATATTTGTGATAGTAAGGGTATGATTGGAAGAGGGCGTGCTTTAATCTTTTAACTACGAAAGGCATGACGCCATACATTCCTTTCAAGCTTACAGAGCTGATGTTCTACCTATAATACCATTCCTATTTTATAAATCCAAAAAATATCACCGTATACAGTATTCCTACTGTCCACCACCAATTCAATTCACTAAAAACAATACGAGCATCATCTCCAATATTTTTTGTAAAATAAACTCAAACTTTCCAAAAAAATAACTTTAAGAAAAACTATGTTGATTATTTTGTAATTTTTTTTCTTTTCAAGTTAAATATCATTACTAAAAACATTAATATAATTAAAAAAAAATAAAATATTTATAGAATATTTTAAATATTTATATATATATTAAAATAGTAGATAAAACTTTCTTCAAATTAAAAGACTCATATCATCATCCTCATCTGCTCAGATTTGCAATGTAAACATTAGGAACGCATAAAAAAAGTTAATACTTATAAATAATAATTTTCCACATATTACTTAAAATTGAATAATTAATATATTAAATTTAATTTACATGTCACCACCACTGAATGGTAGTTTACTGGAAAAAAACACAAACAAATGTTTTTGGTAATAGTAAGAATTGTTATTAAATAACATACACTGTAATATTTTTAATTAAATTAAATTTGTAATAAATTGTATCTACTTTATAAATAAATACAATTATACAAAAAATGTAATCTTTAATAAGATTCATATGTACATATGAATATACACATATAATAATATATGTACACATAATATATGTACATATGTACATATGTACATATGTATATATATATTCATATATATATGAATCTTATTAAAGATCAAACGTACTGATTGAAATGTAAACTAAAAATTTAAAACGAGTACAATAAAAAAATTATCAAAAAAATGTTCAAGTTATTAAGTTTTTAATTTTTTTTTAATAAAACTGACTCAAAATTATTATTTAAAATTTATAACCTAATTATATATTTTATTAATAAAAAATGTAATTTTTTATCCGAATTTTTTAATACATATGTTGCTGTATATGAATGTCACCAACTATTTGTAATTCTAATTATGTAATTCTCCTATTATTATTATTAGATTCTAGAATATTGCTTATATATTTTGTTAACTTTTAATATATTTTTATTTTATTCATATAATTTTGTGCACATAAGTTTTAACTTATATTTTTTTTTTTTTTATAAATAAAATAAAGTGTATGCTATTAAGATTATTGAGAATCTACTTATGGACTATTTGTAACTGTTTATTTTTTCATATAAAATACAATAAATAAATGTAAATACTTTCAAAATACTTTGGTTAATATTTATTTATCTCAAGTAAAAAAAAAAAACCATTACCTAGTATTATAGTCCTTCAATAGAAAGACAAATATGAACCGACTCGTAATCAGTGTTCGATTACACGATAGATTGTAATATTTGTCTCGCAGTTCAAATAAAAACAATTTTAAAACATTCAGAATATGGAATAAAACGTGAGGAGAAAAATCTATCTTCTCAATTGCATTGTAGTCACAGTTTACTTCCTTGCTCGAATTACAATATGAATGCATGTTATTTTCAAGTTTGTTTTAAATTTGGAAAAAATTAAAAGAGACAGAGGTTTTAGGGGGAAGGGAATAATAATCAGTGAATTCTTTTAATATATCTAATATAGTTTAAAAAAACTTACACAATATTCTACACATTGCCGGAAAAAAAATGTATACTTGCACAATAATATGTTGTAAAGGTGAAATGTATGATTTAGATGATCTCTCACCAGGTACCAGTGCTAATAAAACTGATATATACAATTAATTAGGAAGTAAAAAACATTATTTATTAGGAAGGAAAAATGATCAGATCTCATCTACCATTTAAAATACTTGTTAAAAAATAATTAAATAAAAACGAAATCTGAAAACAATAACAATCCAAAAGTATATATTAAATGAAATTAAATACTAAAAACAATATTTGAAAAATTACAAACTAAAACAGAAATTGTAAAAGTACAATTAACAGATAAAAATATCAAATATTTATGATATTATGATGGAAAGTATTTCTAAATGAGTAAGAAAATTAGAAAACTAACAGAAATATTGATCTCATAAACTTATGGTTAAAACAAAATTCTGACTGAAAAAAAGTGGTGTAACATTTTTTTTTTTTGCCTGAGTCTTTAATTTACAGTCGGTTCTAATTTAGCAGAAGTATAAGTAAATTTTTATATTAAAAAAATAATAAATTGCGAGGAGAGGATTCCATTGAAATCCCTGCAACAACTGCACATTAATATACACATATAGAGTATATTTAAATATATAATAAACATATAAAAATATGAGTCCAAAAAACATTGATCAAGTTCAGAGCATAAAATGTAAAGAATACACCAAAAATTATTCTTATTAATCACACAAAGAATAACTAATGAGACAAAGAAACAGAGAAATAAATAAAGGAATCGACAAAAGTAAGTAGCGAATCGAAATGAAAAATTTTGATAATCCACAACACCCTAGGGTAGCTGATTCACTTCAAATCTCGGAAAACTTGCAGATCTAATATATGCAGTCGCTTTAAGCACCTAAAGTCCTCGCTGTTATCGAGGAGATTAATTCGGGCCAGTTCACATATTTGTTCAGTTTCATTTTATATCTTGTACAGAATCACTGTAACTTCTCTCGAACGGTTGGCAATCCCAAATAATCATGTATTTCATGTACTTCGCAAACCATAGTGTTTCTGTTATTATTCTTAGTAGTTCTAGAATCACTGTACGATTTCAATGTTACTCTCGCTTGCCGTACCTCGCATTTGGATTCTGTAGGTCCAAATCGGTTTCAGGATCTCTACGACAATTGTTTGTTAGATATTGATAATGGTGGTGTACAATAAAAATAATAAAACATAAAAAATGGCATAACATTTCCAAGATTACCAAACAACATAGACAGAGAATTGCATTTGTATAAAAGCGAAAAGTTTTACTGTTATTTAGTTCTAAAAAGCTGAATATACTGCTACATATCAGTATACCTAATTTCTATATGCAAGTGATATCTATAATTTTCATCCCGCAGTGCCGTATCACTCTGTTGATCACGTCATCTGGTTCTCCAAGGATCAGCATTTCTTTTAGAGAAAGCAACTGAAACTATTGCTTCTTGGAATACAGATATTATACATATTATAACCTTAGAAAAACTGTGAAAAGCAAAAACTAATGTAAATTTTAATTTGAATGATTTTCCCTCTAGTAGAAAAAGTTTATTGTATGTAGTCTCCAGTCAATGTGAAAAATTGCAATAAATAAATAACTAATACAAATTAGTATATTATATATATATATATATATATATATATATTATATATGCAATATATTTTATTCCGTTAATTGAATAATAGATATTTTTAAGATGTTTCTTTAACCGAAACTACACATATAATTCACACATATCACAAAAATTACACTATTACAGAAAATCTCACTCCCTACAGATGTAATTTTAGTGGCATCATCAAAGGGAACACACCTTCAATAATTTCAAGTAATTTAGTAAGAAATTTCACAATTTACACACTGTTAAACCACATAATGTTGTTAAAGCAGAGTTTCAAGAACAAATATAGTTTTAATTTTGAAGCATCAATTGCATTTTATACGTAACCATGAAACGACAAGAATTAAGTTTTAGTTCACACATTTTCCATCAGATAGCAGCTGTGTTAAACTATAGCACAGACCAAGCTGTTATTAGCCAGGACTTCAATACCATGGCGTCGCCACAATAGAAAACACAGTTCGTGTTCTGGTTTACAAGAATCTACATTTGTCGTATAAATTATATGCGAGTCTATCGTAGAAATTCTTCGTGTGAGAAAACCATACGTAAATGATGTGAGCAGTTTTTGTTTAAACCGGAATCGTTTAAGAAGAACACTCACTAAAACAAAGAAAGAATTCGAATGTCTTTTGCAACTAAGTTTAAAGCGTTTAGTTTGTAGTACTACTCAACTAAACATTCCTAAAAGTACGATCCATGACGTTGTTCGCAAACGATTAAAACTTCGTGCTTATAAACTGTAGTTACTCCATGAATTTAAACCTAACGATAATCAACAAACAGTTCAATTTGTGATAACCATGTTAAACTTCATTTCTGCTGATGAAAAACTAATTGCAACGCATGGTACCAGTTCACATCATTGAATATAAAATATAGAAATATTAACACTTTTACCATTATTATGTTAAAAATGTAATAAATATGTGGTACATACTTAAGTGTATGTGTAAAAGAAAAAATTTCTTTTAACTTTTCATTAATATCGTCTTCCTGACCCTGAAATTTTAAGGTAACCCGCTCTATAATCCTGTTGCTTGTAAATTAAAATTAAAAACCCTCGTCATAAGTCTATTATGACCAATAACTATACGTTTTTTATTCTAATTAATTTAAATATGACCGATAATGAAAAAGAGAGAACAAGATTTATCGATCAATTACTACTATGTTGGTGATTTTTAAAAACCTCACTGCAATCAAATTAATGCAAGAAGAACCAAAAAGTATTGTAAATACAACAAATTTAACGATACAAAAATAAAATAAACCGTAAAGTGAGAGAGAGCTTAATTTTCTCGACAGCTTTCTGTGATCATATTTTTTACAATAACAAATTATACAAAACATATAAGATCACCAACAAATTATGAAAAGTGAAATAATGTTCTTACAAAATCGATACCCGTCAAGGACAGACAATGTTTACTTCCATCTACGAAGTAAAGGAAGTATTGTGATCGCAAAAAGTTTCAGTTTTCATATTTCAACGGAAATATCCATTTCGACCATCCCTGAATCCGTTTTGACTAGTTTCGGCATGACGTCTATACGTACGTACGTATGTACGTATCTCGCTAACTCAAAACGATTAGCCAAAGGATGATGAAATTTTGTACTTAGAACTGTTGTAACATCTAGTTGTGCACCGCCCCTTTTGATTGCAATCAAATGAACCAAAGTGTACAAAAAAGCCCAAAATCACAAAAATTTGGATTTTGGACTTTTTTTTAAGTTCAGTAATAAGCACTCATGAGAGCGTTTCAAGATTTATCTTACGTGGTACTTATTTTCATTGGTACCAGAGTTATGCCAAATAAAATTTTAATTAATGAAATGTTTGGATCTTACAATGGAAGGCACATTGGTTCGAATCACATTCATCTCCATTTTTTAAACTTTTTTTTTTAATTTATTTTTTTAACTTGTTTATTTTATTTAAATATACTGATTTATTAATACTAACCAGTAATTGTAAAAAAAAAATTACAATAAATAATAATTCAATAATACCAATTAACAAAATACGAAAAAAATCAGAAGTTATTAGTGAAATAAAATTTTATATACTTTAAAAATGTGTATATGTAAATCAATGAGCATAAATTAAATATGTAACAGATGTGGTGAGGCACCTGATTATTTAATATTAATTGAAAATTATAGTTTAGAATCGTATAATTTTTAGATTTTCTATTTTAATTTCTGTTCAATTTTATCTGCATTAAAGTTAACTACAGAGTAACTGAAAAATAGACCCTCAGAAGAACAATATATACACTGAGGCATACATATACAATATTTAATAAATTGCAAAAAATTCTTATCTTTTTGTTCATTACTCCTCTGGTATTGTCGGACAATATTCTCCCTACGTTGGAGTTGTTTTTTGTTGCCAATCATTTAATCGGTCTTTGGTTTGATATAATTCTTCTGATCTTAATTTGTGTACACGTTCTGTAGTTTTCAAATTTTCTCTCTCTTTATATTCATCATCTTCTCTTGATCTTTTTATTTTTTCCTCGGTCTTAACGTTTTCTTCCTCTTCATATTTATCATCTTCTTTAATTCTTTTATTCTTTCTTCGGTTTTAACATTTTCTTTTTCTTTATATTTATCATCTTATCTTAATGTTTTTTTCCTTATTCTTAACGTTTTCTTCTTCCTCTTGTTGATTTTTGAGATATAATCATGTTATCTTTCATGTCTTCATGCTATCTTTCTTTTTCCTGTGTGATTGTTTCTTTTTCAGTTTTGATTATTCACCAAATAATCCAATAATAAAAACTGGATATTTTACACCGTAAGGTCGAAATATAACATTTGTAACTAGTATACAGGAGTTCACTAAACGGAACAGTTTAATTATTATTAACTTTTATTTATAAGACGCATCAGAAATTCGAAACTTTTGTTAATCAGCAATTCACGAAGAAAAGAATAATACTGATCTAGTAATACGAGTAATAAAGGGAATTTTACTCTATCCTAATGTTTCATGTAAGATTGTTGAATTAATAGTTGTGTAAATATTTGATGTTAATAAACACTAATATTTTAGCAATTGTGTAACTGTCCACTTTATTAAAGAATTGGAGGATCGTATCTCACTTTCAAATGAAATAAGTTTAAATGAAGTGCAGCAAAAAATGTGTATATGTAATTTAATAGGCGTACAAGGAAGTCATATGGTGTCCACATCAGATTTTTAGATTGTAATTGCTACATATAAAAAAATTTCTTATGTTATGCATGCAGAAGTAATAAATCTATTGCTGTTAAAGACAATTGTATCCATCAAGTTGATACAAGTTGGTGATCTGTAGGCGAGTGTTTTAAGTATAAATAGTATTCATAGTGATAAATGTGGAGAGGAGCACTCCACCCCCCTCTATCGTCATATCCATCATACCCTTCTTTCTTGAATGAGTCTTATATCTCCATCTTTCTATAAAGCATTTTTTATTAAACGTGCTGCTGATTATGCCCAATCGCTATCAATAGATTTGTGTTAAAAATAGCCAATGTTATTACGTCACGACTCTTCATACCTAATCAAAAAAGAAAATAAACTTAAGCTAAATTTTTAAAATTGCGCCTAGTTAAATTTTCATGACTTTTCATATACATATAAACAAAAAAATTACGTGCCGCTAAATTACCATTTATGAAGTACAATGAATCAATCGTTTTATAAGTTATTTTAATTTTTGTCAAATCCATATAATATGTAATGAATTCCGTTAATGTTTCAACAAATAAAATATAAAAATAATAAATTAGAGAAGTAAGTATTAAAGGCATTTTTGTTATTTAAATAAATAATTATATTATCAGTGCCCGGAAGAAATTTTTCTACAATAAACAAACTAATTCTACAACAACAAACGCTTAATATCAAATATTTGTAAACAAAATAACCGAATACAAAAAATAAAATTAACAAGCAAAACGCACAGTAACACATTCTGACCCCCATAGAGAAAGACGATCCCTTGATCGCCTTGTTACGATCCCGGTACCCACACCATCCTCTCCGTTCCTAGCCCTGATAGGCGTTATCGGAGGTAGTATTTTAGACCCTTCCAAACTTGCTAACACAACACAGTCATCAGTTTGGTCTCAGTAAGGAGCTACCGATGCAAATGCCTCAGCAAGCATTTCAATCAGTGTATTTACACTACCTATCATCCCCTTTAATATGGCCTTTTCTAACCACAACCACCTACCGTAACTTACAATCCTCAACTATCAAATTAACCGATTCGCGGAAGCGCCATCCACGCGCCTTCCTCTAACACGGAAGGTTTTATACAAAAACTCTTCCTATGTATAACTTCAATTAGACTATGCACCCACATCATTACTTGATTGATTCTTTAAACATCAAAAATATTATCATCGTACCAACAAAATAAGGGTTGATCGCAACAACGAAAATTTTATCCTATAATTCAACTTACTAAAAATACAGAAAAGAAATATTAAAAAAACTAAAACACAATATAAAACACTACAAATCTATTACAGTAATAACTTCATATCATGAAACTTAAACTTTGAATTTAAACTTCATAAATATGAATGATTATTTAAAAAATTTTTTTTTTAATATTTCTTTTTTTATTTCCGTAATTTCTTTAAGACACATTAAGAATATGTTATAGAATAAAATCTGCTTAACGTAAAGTACAACATAAATCTACTTTAAAAAAGAAAGCTTATTTTAAGTATAATATATTACACAAAATCCACAACCCCAACTGTTTTTTTTTCCTTCCACAACAAAAAATCGAAGTATTTTATAAAATAATAATAAAGATAAAATAATAAATAAATCATTGATAGTAGGACAAAAATTATAATTTAACGAAAATTTATGGAAAAATCTAATATATAATCTAACTTTTATACGGAAAATATTTTAAAAAATAATAAAGCAATGCTTCCTCCTGTACTATTAAGCTTTGTTTTAAGTTGAACTTCAAGAGAGGGAGAAAAGTGGAAGAAAAGATTATGTAATGTGGTGGAGAGAATGTGCAGAAGAGTGGAAGTGGATGGAGACAGCAAGAATTACAGAATTGTATATAAAGGGATTGAGTAGGACGGAGACATTTAGGCGGCTGTGTGGAATAATTGACCGCAAAGGATTGCAGTAGCAGAATTGTAAAACTGAAGTAGGCTGGGGAGAAAATAAAGAGGATGAGTTCAGTCTGTATGTGGTGTGGGTTTATATATATATATATATATATGTAATATGTATTAACCATGACGTCATATCCGACAGCTGTCTCATTTAAAGTGGCTTAACTCTTTTGAAAAATATACGACTTACAATGTGAAACAAGATTTCTCTACATATTAATTCATACATAAAAACCGCTAAAAAAAGGAAGAAATCATAAGCATTACATATTGTGTCATTTTATGCTTTCACATATACACACGCGCGGTGTATACACTCATACACACACATTTGGCCTGATTTTTTAAAATAAAATTACGAGAAAAATCATAAAACCGTCACAGGTGTAGGATTAATAGTTGGAAACAGTAGGATATCATAGTGGTGGAAAATAAAAATTATGTCACCAATTTAAATAATAAGTCAAAAAAAAAAAAATATATATATATATATATATATATATATATATATATATAAATATATACCAAACAGAACCGTTTGGTATTATTCTCGCAATTTTTCAAATGAACAACAGTAGGCTTTTATTGTACCTTACAAAGAACTTATTTTTCGTAAAATTTAGATCTCTTAATGTTCTATTTTAGGCCTAAACAATTTTTATAGCCTTATCCAGCTACATATTACAACCAAGAGTGTTACAGTTTAGAAGGTGGATTTTTATTCAAGATTCAAACATAAATTAAAATATGTAATAAGCCAATTCTATCTAATTTAAAAAATCAACGTTAACATATATATATATAATTGTCGTGGTTTGGAATATGTAAAACAAATTGTTAGGGATGTAGGATGTAGGGGGTATACCGAAATGAAACGACTAGCACTAGATAGGAGATCTTGGAGAGTTGCATCAAACCAGTCAAATGACTGAAGACAAAAAAAAGAAGCCCTTCTGTAATTTTTGGGACCCAAATTAAGAAGTAAATTTAGTGGTTTCTTATGTAATTTGAGCTGAGAAATAGGTCCCAGAACTACAACTCCAGTAGTTTTTATGATATCCGACGTAAATCACAAAATTCGTTGTCGAAAACAAGTTTTATATATGTATATAGTAGCTTTGATAAATGACTAATAAATTCGAAAGATTTAATAACAAAACTTGAAGAGAATTTAATTCTAAGAAAATTAATGTATAAATAGCCAACAATAAATGCATAAAGATTTTTAGAAATCGGTTTTTACTAAAGCAAAAACAACGAAAAATAGACATAAAATCGTCTTCTTCTTTCTGTACCTAATAAACATTTTTTTTTTCATTCTTTTTAAAGTTTTTTCGGTGTATCAGCATTTAGAAACAAAGGAGTGATTTCCAACGTGTTCGTTTTGTGTTGAACGCCAAGTAAATCATCTGGTTAACGATAAACGTCGTGTAATTCACCACATTCAGCGTAGCCCAGGCACTAGTACAAGGCAAATTTCATGTTTCTCGGGGGTGTCAAAAAACAATACGGCGCATCCTACGTAAAGAAAATCTTTATCCTTTCTGCCTGCGGAAGGTTCAGAATTTGCGGGTAGCAGATTTTTCCCTGCAGTTAAACTTCAGTCATTGGCTTCTAGAAAGCGCTGATAAGGTACGACATAGATTCAATTTCATTTACTGATGAAGTAAACTTTTATGAGAAACGGAGTCTTCAGTTCTAAAAATAGTCATTTATGGAGCAAAGATAATCCAAATGGTACTGTGGATATTAGTTTCCACCACAGATTTCGCATTAATATTTAGTGTGGCATTATTTATGATAAAATTCTGGGATCATTTGTTTTCAATACAAACCTTATGGGTTGATGCATACATTAATTTCTGAAAAATAATTTTCCGGGGTCATTTGAAAACGATAGTATACCAATAAAATGTTAATATTAAAGAAGAGTTACTCATTAAAATACGAAATGCTATCGAATTTAAACGAAACGATTCTGAGATGATACGTAAAACCAGCAAAAATATTTTACGTCGGGCAGAGTGCTGTGTACGTTGTGAAGGAGGAAATTTCGAACAATTACTGTAACTGAGGTTTATTCTGTTACCATTTATCATTTTTTGTATTCTATCGTTTTTGTTTTTCTTTATTAAGAATAACGTTTATTAGCTACAGGAAGAGTAATACGATTTTCTATCTACATTTCGTCTGTACTACTTCAATAAAAAATCTATCTTCAAAAGATTTCATTTACGTTTTATTGACTTTATTTACATTAGTTTCCTCAGAATTAAATTTTCTACAAGTTTTGTTACTAAAACTTCCGCATTTATTAGCCATTTAATTAAGCTATTGTACTACAAACCTAAAAAAACTTGCTTTTTGACACCGAATTTTGTGTTTTACGTCATATATCTAAAAATTAATACAGTTACATTTCTCAAACCTGTTTCATCCTATTTTTCAGCTCAAATTACATAAAACCACCAAATTTACTCCTTAATTTGAGTCTTAAAAATTACAGTAGAGATTCTTTTTATTAGAAGAACTGAAATCCGGGCGAAATATTTCGCTAGCCATAACTCAAAAACAAAGCGTTTCCAGACCTATGTTTATATATAAACGTTTTTCATTATTTTCATCAGTAGAACATTTCCTAAAAGTTTCTCCCTTTCTTCGTGAGACACTCTGTATAACTTACCTGCAAATAATTTACCAGTTATAAACACAAATATTTATCATTAATAATTCTAAATAATATTTTACTATAGAAATTTTATTATTTATAAAAAAATTCTTTGGCGATTTTTTCGATTTAAAGAGTGAGGAGTTGAAGAAAAAAAATATTAGAATAGAAGACCAAGTGAGAAAGAGGTTTATAAATTTGTAACATTTTAATTTTTAAACAGAAGGATTAAAAAATAATCCTGATTAGGCTTAGAATTTTTTTCAATGCTATATAATTCATGTCTCATTACTGTAATCACTAACTGTTCCTACATATATAGCATTTGTGATTATTTCAAAATAAAAATAATATTTCTGTTCTGAAACATTTAAAAAAAAATAATTGTATTAAATTTATCGTTCCTATGAAAGGCAGTATTTAATTAAACATATATAATTTATAATGAAGATGGAAGTAGAGAAAAAAAAGGAGAGTGAACGAAATGTAATAAAATTAGAAAAATAAGAATAACAATGAGGGACATAAATAAAAAGATGAGAATAAAAAATAGGAGATAAAGGAATTAAGGGTACAAAAATGAGAAGAAGGCTTAAGAGATGAAGTAAATAAAGAGATCTTTAAAAAATAAGTATATGGAAAAAAGAAACATAATGATAAAGATCAAAGTAAAAGAGAAGAAAAACAATATAATATTAATATAATGTGTAATAAAACACAACTAAAACGAACAGATAATAAAAAATCTCAATAAATTTTATGATAAATACGTAAACAACTTTAAAAATTATTTTTTTTAACCTATTTCATAAATATTTTAATTTATATATCACATGCACAATTAAAACAAATATAGTGATTAAAATAAAAGGATAAATTATAAGCAACAATAAAACAGATGGCTTCAAATAAAAATATCCGACATTATTTACGCAACTTTTAATGACAAAATTTATCAGTTACTCTATTTTATGTCCATTTTAGAAATGTTTTTTTTTTAAAGGAATTTAAATATAAATTACTATGATAAACAAACAAAAGGAATGTGGCGGTAAAATGACGAAAACTTAAGAACTCAAATGTAGAGATTAATTTTTATTTATAAAAAGATATCAAATAAAAGTTAATCTTTAAAAATAAATAAAGTTTTTCATTTGCAACTAGCCTAAACCAAATATCAAGGTTAATAATTTTGATTGTTATAAATACTTCATTTTTAAATTTTAAGTATCTAGTAAAATTCCTCAAAATCGATTAGTATTTTACCGACTTCTCGAAGAAAATTGCGGTATTACTTCCTGTCGAATGGTTTAATGTGCGGGTGGGAATGAAAATGAACTTTTTATACGTTTTGAGGAATGGGGAGTACAAAAATACTAGTTAGAATCAGATTTCCTTACATATACATAGAGCTATGTAAAAGGTTTTGTGGCACGAAAATCTCCAAAACTACCACATCAATTTCATTAAAATTTAAATATGCTGTAGTAGTTTATCTCAAGTTGTGAATATAAAAATTTTATGAAGATTGGTAGAGTCGTTTTTGGGTTACGCACAATTTAATGTCGAAAAAGATCTGATGTTATGTTGACTGTGTATTGATGTATTTTTCACTTATACAGTAATACACATTGGTAAGTAAGTAGGCTGAAATATGATCCTTGTATGCAAAATACAATCGCTATTTTAATTATTTAATCAAATTACGATTGTAATAATTTTATTTTATTATAAACATAAAATATATTTTTATATTAATTTTAAAAAATTACACCACTTTTGGTTTTCTCATTTAATTTTTTTTTTTTCATGTGCAAAAAATTATTAGAAAATTTTATAGAAAATAAAATAACGAAAAATTTTTAACTTGTCTTTATACGAGGTTTTTATACGACCCTCGTGTTTAACCTTAAAAATAATCTAAATAGTCCGTGCAGCAGGATAGGACACTCAATTTTACTTAGTTTTTGTGGGCGAAAAACGCTTTGGCGTTATCATCGCCCGGAATAAAATTTTATTAAAGAAAATAAATAGTAAAAAAAAACTGTATTAAAAACTGACAAAATAAACAAGAACTTACAATTAGTATCACAAAAACTTACAAAAGTATCACAGCTAAAAATTTATTTTTAAAAACACTTAAATATAATATCACAGCCATATAAATAAAATTAAAAATAAGCGTAAAACTAATAACGAAAAATTTAACTAAAAATAAAAAGAGTTTAACAAAATTCAAGATGGGTGTAAAAGACCCAAACTCGGATAACGGGAAGACTAAAAAAATAAAAATAAAAAAATAAATCTAGGTTAAAAACTAAAATACGAGGGTTATTTTTTTTCAGGGTCCGATCGGTCACGAAATTAAAATCACAGTGAAAATAAATTTTTTTTTTATTTGTAACAAGTACTTACATAGTTACGCTATTTCTCTACATAGTCGCCACTCCGATTTAGACATTTGTCGTAGCGTGGTACCAACTTTCCAATACCCTCATCATAGAACGGAGCCGCCTTTGTTTACAGCCAAGTTTCTACGCTGGTCTGCAGCTCGATGTCTGTGCCAAAATCCAGCGTTTCATCTTCCGCTTATTCTTATTCAAATAAGAATAAGCGGAGAGGAATGTTGTCATCAGGCATTGTCTTTCTCCATGACAATCCTCGGCCGCACATTGCAGCTGTAACAAAGAAGCTCCTGCAGCGTTTTTGTTGGGAAGTGTTTGATCACCCACCATACAACAAGGAATTGGCTCCATCCGATTTTCACCTCTTTACTCACATGAAACGCTGGTGGCTCCGTTGTATGACGAGGGTATTGGAAAGTTGGTACCACCCTACGACAAATGTCTAAATCGGAGTGGCGACTATGTGCAGAAATAGCGTAACTATGTAAGTACTTGTTACAAATAAAAAAATTGTTATTTTCACTGTGGTTTTAATTTCGTGACCGATCGGACCTTGAAAAAAGCCCTCGTATTTGAAAAGCTAAAACTTATGACTAATAACACAAATAAAATTTCACGAAAAAATTTAAAGCTAATATCACTAAAAAACGTCTAACTAATATCACAGTGGGAAACTTAATAAGGTAACATTTATTTAAAACTAAACAAATAAAAATATATATAATTTATATAAAACTGAATAAATTTAACGAAAACTGAGAGGGGTGTAAAAGGTCCCATCTCGGATACAGAATAAAATAAAATAAAAATCAACAATTAGATGAACAGAAAAACAAAAATGTTAAAAAAATTCTTCAGTACTAGAATAAAAAACATATATCACAATTTAAAATTTTTTGTAAAATATTAACATGTAAAAATAGCAACACGAAGTTTACTTATTTGTTATCTGTAAGAGATCAGGATCATTGCAAAATTTTTTTTTTTTAAACTAAACATTTCATCTTTTTCTATGTAGAAATTATAAAAATGCATTTCTTACCTTTTAATTATAAATATAACCTAAAAATGTTATTATTACATATAATTAAAAAATCACAAACCTTAATATTTTTTTTTAATAATAAATTTTAATTATGGATTTTATCCAAAATTTAAACAATTTAACTAATGAGTTATAAATTTGAAGTAGTAAATCAGCAGCTGTTACTTTACAACAATGAACTCTGTAATACGTTACAACATGCAAGTTATTAAATTCTCATTTTGACTTGCTACTTCAATCAACTGAAAAATATCAAACCTAAATTTTTTTCTTAATACTTCGATAAAATAATAATATACGTAGGGTGATATTAAAATATGGGAACGCCATCATATTTTAAAACCCAGGGGTTCTAGGAGGTGATTTGTCACTCTTTAGGAGGTAGAAACAAATACGGATCTACACTGCTACAAAATTCCTAATTTTTAGTATGTTTGAAATTTTTGTCCGCCATCTTGGATCCACTGTATTCAATCAAATTTTTTTTAGATAGGAAGGTGCATGGACATAAGGTACATGATTTTAATGTAAAATTTTACGAAAAGAAAAACGATGGCGAAAACCGTCTGTTGGTAAATGCCTTTGTTTTCGAGTCATAAAATTAAATTTGCAAAAACGGAAAAATCGTGGTAGTAATAAAACTAGGTAAAACACCCCGTAATAACTTTTTTATTTCGTATTACCTTCAGAATTACATCCAGTAACAAACTTAAAACAGTTAATGTTGGAATTAATGGTCCAAATACTAATAACAACAGTCTTTACAATTACATTATTACACAACTAGTAATTTGCAACACTACCACAAGTAAAATGGTAGATTAATTGATATTATTTACTTGATTATCGCAATATTTATTTAAAAATTTTGTTAAATGATTTCGGTCCGAAATTACTTAATACAATAAAATACAAAGGTTTTTACACCTCATATATAGGAAAAGCACTTGTATAGATGGCCAAATAAAGTTTAATATTTAACACAGTACCAGAAATAAATCACAGGAAGAAAAAATAAAAACAATGTCACCAAATATGAAAATAAAACTATAGGTAAAACAAATATTCGTCGGTAAATAGAAATAACTTTATTTCGTAGTCTATCAAAGTGACATTCACTACATAGGGACAGTTACTACACAACACGTCATCCTGTGATCCCATTCCCAGGTTCCTTCTCCTAGGTTCATTCATCTAGTTGCACATCCCAGGTCCAGCACATGGAAATGTTTTAATCGCCTGATGTCATCGCTGTTGTGCCATATATTTATGGTTAGATAATTTACATGTCTGTCTAACCTCTGATTGTACTGCAGGCTAATTTTTTGTATCTCTTCGTAAACAGAAGGTAATCCTTGGTCGTCATGAATTTCTCTAACCCAAAACAAACAAACCACGGGGCTTCTATTATGGTCCTCACCAATTTATTTGGAATATTTGAATTATTTCAATACTACTGTTACTTGTCGTACCCGATTGCTGGATCCCACACGTCCAGATAGGTTTCAAGATAACACTGTAGATCAACAGTTTATTAGATAAAGATAACTCTGAGTTTCTACCCAGCAACTAGTTTAATCCCATATGTCGATAAATGCCTTTTCTCTTTACCACCATGTGATCCTTCCACGTCAAGCGACGATCCAAATGTAGGTACCGTACTCGATCTGTGTGAAGGATGTAGATGCCGTTCAGATTGACCCGTGGTCAATCACCTCTTCTCATCTTAAATGTTACATAGGTCAATTTGTTGTGATTCACCCTCATTTTCCATTTCGTCAGCCATGCGCCGATCTCGTCTAACTCTGATTGTAGTTTAGAAGTGGCTTGATTTGGAACTTCATAATCAGCTAGGATTAATGTATCGTCTGCAAACGATGCGACAGTGACATAATCCGGAGCAGGAAGGTCTGATGCGAAAATTGAATAAAGACCAGCTCCCAGTTCAAAGCCCTGAGGAACTCCTAACTTTGTATTGAAAAACCCAGATAATTCATGATTGAAATTAACCTGGGAATAGCACCCATCCAGGTAACTACACAGGATTAAGTAAAATGGCTGTGGGAAGCTCTGTTTTATCTTAAACAGCAGACCAGTCAGCCTGGTCACAATAAAGATCTGCTGAAAATCCAAAAACGTTGTTGAGCGGTACTACTTCTCTTCCAAACATCTTCTCTTCTTCTCTTCTCCATTTCTTGTGAAGCCAAGTTGACAATCTGGTATAATCTTTCCTCGCTCCAAGATAGACCACAACCTCCGGAGAAACAATTTTTCAGACAACTTGTACAGTACCGGTAGAAGACTTATAGTACTATTTACTTATAGGAAGTAATATCATTATGAGGTTTACCTCGCTGAGATTAAACTATTTAAATAACAAAGAGTTTTTTCGCAAGAAGTCCAACATTTTGTTATTTTATTTTGTTTCCTTTTGAAAAAATATCTATTCTTACCTAAAACCTTTGCAAAAAAAATCCTTTGATCCATAAAAAATAGTTACACGTCAAAAAAATACTAAATAAAAGATTTAAAAAAGTTAAACTGTGACTCACTGCATAAGAGTGAATGAAAAGTTCAACATTACAAATTTTTTTTCAACCTTATATTGAGCGTAACTCAAGAACGACTCGACTAATCTTCATCAAATCTTACCATGCACAACTTCAATACATTATTGAGCTTGTTTAAATTTCAATGCAATGAATATAGCAGTTTTGGAGAGTTTCAAGCCACAAAACTTTATAAATATATATATATAAAAGGAAATAAGGAAACCGATTTTAGGCAAATGGTATTTTCATACTCTTCATACCTAACAATGTAAAAAGAATTCATTTTCACCCTCCTCCACTCTTACCATATGACAGAAAGTAATACCGTACTTTTATTCAAAAAGTTGCTAAAAGTTTGAATTTGTTTCTTACAAAACTGAATTACAATAAGTTACGAGTATTCTATCATTTAATAAATTTTTTTTTAATTTTATTTGTTTGCTTTAAGAACATTCACCAAATAATAGTTCCGAGTATTATAATACCTTCAGTTACTGCAATTCAAACTTCAGCTTACTGTAGTTTAATACAAATAATACTATCTAACAATTCCAATTTTCAAACTTTGGAAATAAATTTAACTTTGATTACATATGTTAAGTATAAACTTTAATAAGGTAACTATATAATATATGTACTTTCATACCGGTAAAATTAAACGAGATCTGTAGTAAAAAAAAAAAAAAAAGTAAATATCAGATCGTCATTTACATAATTCAGTGAGTGGAAAGTTAAATTATACAAATAATATAAAATTCTTGCATTACAACCTTTTATAGTTTCATAATCGAATTATATTTATTAAAAAGTGTGAAAATTACTGCAGTATAAATTTGTCCCTTTATACACCCAAAGAAGTCAATTGAAATAATTTATTAACAAGTAAAATTTTACGTGGAAACTATACTTTATTGAAAATGAAAAGAGTAGGTGAATTAATGTTCTCACTGGTAATTCTTCCTCTGTAATATTTCCTTCTAATACAATCAACTCTGAAATTCATTACTTATTTCATCATTACAGCAATGCAAAATTTGTCACGTAAAACATAATGAAGAAAGTACAGAACAAATTTATCACGCTTTAAAATAAAATCTCATTCTATTATTTAAATTAATATTAATGTCGAGCGTTTCCTATTTAAAAAATTATGATAATTCTGATTACGTTATTGTGTGTGTGTGTATGTGTGTGTGTGTGTGTGTGTGTGTGTGTATATGTGTGTGTGTATGTGTGTGTGTGTGTGTGTGTGTGTGTGTGTGTGTGTGTGTGTACTAGCAATCCCTTCGCGGCATCGCCTGCATTGTATGGTTACTTTAGTTTCCCGTCCTAGTCAGGGAATGCTTAGCCGTCATGGCTCGCTTCCCTCATCCTTTCTTTTTAGCCAGACGGAATCCCTAGTGTTCATTATCATCATGCTAGTGAGAATAATAATGATAAATAAAAATTAAAGCCTGTTCAATTTATAAAAACTATCAGTGTATTTTCTAATTTCTTCAAAGCAAAAATTTTATCAGCGGAGGCCTTAACTTTGAGTGATCTAAGAATGTGCCTTTCAAAACAGTCGTCCTTCATCTTAAAAATACTAGTTAGAAATGGTTACCCGTACTTTGTACGGGTAAAAATTTATCATCAGTAGTTTTTACTGCGCGTTGTTGAGTCAGTCAATCATGAAACTAGTTTATCTAGACAAAAACCATATATGTATATACGTATGTGTGTCGCACTGCTTTTGGTCTTATATCTCAGGATTGACCGAACCATTTTTCTTATCTATTTTGTTAGATTCTTATCATTAACCGACAAACACCATTAGAAAGTGTGTACTTCTTTCCCTTTCGTTTTTTTTTTTTATAATTCTTTCATTTTATGTTTTAGTCAAGTAATCGGATGAAAATGCAGTCTGTTGCGTCATACATAGAGTAACAATGGCTGTGTTAGTTGAGCCGCCGCCCCGTACACTGTCGCACCCATTAAAACATCGAAATTAAAAAAAATCCGAAAAATGATGTTTAATTATTTATCTGAAGAGTATTTGCGAGCTCCAGTCTAGTGAATATCTCGTTTAGATTTGTCGAAAACAGGGATAATTTACAGTCATTGTTCAAATTTTTTACCCCTTTCTTCACCACTTTCAAGGTTGAATTTTGAAAAATCTAGAAATTGGTTCTTAGATATTCAATTAAATTACACAAAAATCAAGTTGATATCTTCATTTGTTACCGAGAAATTAAAGAAAATAGTAGATTTCATTGTTACTCCGTTTTAACCCTTTAACTCAGAATTTCAAAAAATCCTTTCTTAGTGTGCACTTACACCGTAATTACGTTTTGGATGTTCTTTTATATATATATATATATATATATATATATATATATATACATACATATTATTATTTTTCCGGAAAATATATCTAAAATAGCTACAATAAAGAGGAATAGTACGGTGATCATGTCAAAAATGGGGCATAAGGTTTATTTGCAAATCCTTACTTTTTAGGTTACAATTAGTTCAACTAGAACAAAAAAATATTTGTATATGCGTAAATAGGTTTGTCGTAGGTATATGATGCGTACCTATATGTGTCGCAATGCTTTTGGTCTTTTATCTCAGGATTAACTAATTTTCTTCAAATGTCTCTCATCTGGGCATCAATGTTTTCTTTGATATAGCGGGGGGGATATCGCGAAAATCCAATTTCGATTATCCACAGAGGCATTTTAGAGAAAACTTTATTAAACCAAATTTGTTAACTTCATTGCATATATAAATAATCCAAAAAAAATTATTTTATAAAATCAACCTTCACCTCTTAAAATTGAAATATGTTTTTTTATTTTTTTTCTCTATCACACTTTTATTTTAATATTTTTAATTTTGCTTTTCGATATTTTATGCAAAAAAAACTTATGAACCCCGTACCTCAAACACAGCAAAATTTCTTTGAACATTTTTTCGTTCTTGATTTAGTCTTTATTGGAGGGAGTGTTAGATTTAGAGAACACATTATTTAGGAACATTTTTTAAGCTTAAAATATAAATAAATATTTTTAGAACATTTTTTTTTGTAATTTATCACCCACTTCTAAAGAATATAATATTCTGTTTTTTTCCGGTCCTATCGCTTTTGATGTTTGTTTTTAAATTTTTTTTCACCACATTTAGAGAAATTTAAATTTAAGTAGTTCTGGCTTCTTTGATGAACACTGAGCCCAAAATAAAAGAATTTGTTTTTTTTACTATTATTTTATTATTATATTATATTATTAGCCATTTTCATTACTAAATATTTTTCAATAATTCAGTAGTTTTAAACACTTTTGTTATAATTTTTTTTATTAAGGATCTCTTCTTAATAAAAAAAAATTTTACTAAACTTTCCAAAAGAGTAAGACCTCAAAATAAAAAAAAATTGTTGAAATTTGGAAATTTTGGCTTTTTTATTGTTAATCATCATAATCAATAAAAAAAATTGATCGATTCTCAAAATTTTTTAAAACTTTTTAACGGGGGTCCAAATTTTTTTTTAAATTCCCAAAAATTATTTTTTATTACGCATATTTAAACATTTATTAATATGAAAACAAAATTTTTGTTTTGTTTTCGGAGAGGTCGGAAAGGTTTTCCAATGAAAAAAAAAACTGGTACTGTATGGTTGGTAAATATATATATATTTATTTAATTTACAGATTTTTCAAAGAAAAGTACGGTATTACTTTAGTTTATTTATTTTATTTTTATTTTTTTGTTTTCCTGGACGAAAAACATTTTCGCCTTACTTTCGTATAGCAACACGAAAGTAACACAAAGTAATCAAACGTATATATAATACGTATAGTTTGATTGGGGGATGAAAATTAATTTTCTTTAAGTATTGAGATATGAGGAGTAAAAAAACACCAATCACTTAAGTTGTGATTTCCTTATACATTTATTAAATTATAGTCCTATGTATAAAGTTTTACGGCTCAAAAATCTCCAAAACTAATGGATCAATTCCACTGAGATTTAGATATCATGTAGTAGTTTATCTGAAGTTGTTCATGTGGAACATTTACGAAGATTGCTTGAGTCATTCTTGAGTTAAGCTCAATTTAGTCGAAAAAATTTGAGTGGGGCAAGTTAGAAGCGGTATATTATGATGCTGTAAGTTGAAACGTAGAAGTTTCTTTTAAATTAGAATGAGTTGACACTTCTTCAAAAGAAACAAAATAAAATACCGAAAAATTGGTTTTGCGCAGAACTTTCTAAGAGCTTATCTGTTTATTATTTTTTTTTATGTGAAAAGACTAACTTAGAACCACGCAAATATAACTTCTTTTCAACTTCTTTTCTTCCATGCGTTTCTTATTTTTCATTATGGCTTTGTTTTTTATCATCTGTTCATTTTCTTCCTGTCTTTTTATGCCACAAAAACTTTTATAATGTAAATTATTCTTAAGACGTTATCTCAATCGCAAAAGTTCTTTTCTTTCGAGTCTATCTTTTTGAGGTTCTCTTGACGTACATTTCAACGCCACATCCAAAAAATAGATCTTAGGTAACATTTTATTGATTGTATATCTTTCAGTGGAACCTTTTTAGTTTCTTCCATTAACATAATAAACGTCGAAAAATGAAAAAAACTATGTTATTGGAAGTTTATTTTGGTAGTAGGGAGCAGAAAACTTTTTAAAATACCGATTTTTGAATGACTTAAATTTTTTTTGGTTTATTTAAACATATAATCATAATTTTATAATAAAATTTCATCATAAATTACCCCCCTCCAAAAAATAAATCTTTAGTAACTTTTTTTCACGTATAATTATTTTTCCGTTATATAAAAATAATAACCAGAAAAGTATTATAACTTGTAAGATTTTTTCTTGTTTAGACTATCCAAACAGTATTTTATAAAAAAAAAATTATTCATTCTTTGAATGAATAATTTTGCAAAATACAGATTGATTCCAAATTGCACGACAATCTCTCCGGAGATGATTCTATAGTCAAAATACGAAAAAAGTGTTTTGCGTATAATTTTAATACACTATTTACGTCAATTTTCTCAGAATTAAATCCTCTACAAATTTAATTAGAAATTTTTAATTGTTTACTGATAAATTAACAAATTTATTTTATTCCAAACCTAAAAAATTGTGTTTTCCGGCAAAAAAAAACCTTTTTCGTGTTTACCGTTTTTCTTAAAACCTAAGTGGCACAGAGATGTAGGACTTTTTCAATTTTTTAGATCAAGGTGTATAAGGAAGTACCAAATTTACCCTCGATTTTTACCCCACGAATTTTAGTACGGTTTAATTTCACACAAGGGGGAATGCAGGGCAAAATGTTTCGCGAGCCGAAACTCGCTAATGAACTGTTTTCTGACCTATATTTATTGAACTTTTTTTCTTGTTTTTGACTATAGAATCATCTCTAAGAGATTGTCTTGCAATTTGGAATCCCCTATACATTAATTCAACTTTATGATTTTTTTTTTTTTTATTTATACAAACTGGTGTTAAGTGAAAACCTTTTACTTGCTAGATATCTGGAAGTAAATTCAAGTATATCAAAATCACTAGGTTCCTTCCTGTAATGTAATTTTTACAAGAATTTAATATTTGCATAAAATTTTTATTTACTTTTCGTACTTTACATTTATTTTTTGTATTAGGTTTTTATGAGAAAATTTAAAAAAGAAAACTTTTAGTATGAACTCTGAATAAAGAAAAATTTTTTTATAAAAAATTTCTTTTTTTAAAGAAGTCGCTTTCAAAATATAATTAAAATTGCCACACAAAGTATTCACTAGAACGAAAGTGAAGTATAAAATAGACACAATGGAAATGCTTTCTATATTTTATTGGTTAAAGGAAAATCAGAAAATAACACAAGCACGTGAATACACGTACTTGTGCGAAGCCACATATAGACAAAATAGATATACTTAAATGAGAAAAGAAAGTTGGAAGTTCTTATATAAAAAAAGAAGCAAAACCGTTAGTTTTATTATTTCGGTAACATTGGGTGGGTCTACATGTAGGATACAAAAGATCTATTTGCCCAAATACATTTACCGTTCAACAAATTTAGCGTGAAAGGCTTCTTTTTTATATACTTTGCCTTTAAAAATAAAATCGAGTTATAATATTTGTTTTTATATAAAACTTTATTCCAAACTATCCACATCTTGTAAAAATATTCTTATTTTCTTCAATTTATTTGATACGATAAAGAATATGATTGAATTAAATTTTTATAAAACGATTAATTTTGTTTTATAACTAAACTGTTACGTATTTATCAATCTAAGAGACATAAAAGGGATCTTTCTTGATCATAAAATCAACAACATAACTTGAAATACGTATTTTTAAATAAAATTTAGGAAAGCGGATAGGTTTCCTAAATTGCTATAATAATAGTAAAAAGTAAATCTTATTCAGTTATGAAGTCCAAAACAAAGCCGATATCCTACAAAATTTAATCGTACGGGTCCTGTCGATGTTATTTGGCGCCACATGAATTCGCAAGAATTTAGCTAGTTCTCGATGTATCACACTCCTTGCGATTCCGTCTTTTATCTGCTTCCCATAAACTCTCCATTATATGCGCCCCTAAATGGATCTCAAATGTTAACAGAGTTTGAGGTGTAAATTTTAACCCTGTAAATTTTTTTTACGTCTTTCTTTTCCCCTGCCTCCCACAGCCGGGCCCAAATTTAAGTATAAACAAAGTTCCGAAGGTACCATCGCCTCAAACTGCTTGGGAAGCAGTTCTGGACACGGTTATGCCGTTCCCAAGGTTCCCACCTTGACAGCCGGGACTCGGTCTTTTGTGCCATGCCTCTAATAAGGGAACCCAAAAAAGGCGTCTCCCTACCGAGACTATAGTTTTACAGTGCCTGGCCTCAAGCGGGGAAACCCCAAGAGGATTCCCAATGGGACTATGATCTTCCAGTGCCTTGCCTAAATGAGGAACCCCCGAAGGGATCCCCCATCGGGACTTCGGTCTTTACTTTCCCCCCTGTGGTTCCAGGAGGAGTCCCCACCCGATCACCGAAGGTGAGACGCCGGAACAACCTCTCAGGAAAAAGACTGTCCCTCACCGGAACCGCCGAGTGTCCGAGTGGAACTGCAGCAAAACCTCACGCCGCATGGGTAATTTTACACTTACGATTACATTAGTGACACTTGTCACTTAACATTAGTGCTATTTCAGGACCCTCCACGCTAAACCTAGAATTATCTAAAATCCCTTAGGCTTGTAAAAACCGAACAGCATGCTGTTTACCTAGTTTCTTCAGGATTAAGTCAATTAAATCCATGTCGTCGGGCTTAATCCCATACAGGTTGAAACAATTAACAATTGACTGCACCGACTAGTACATAGCCAATGACATAAATATGATAAGATAAGATAGGTTGAAACATAATTACAATAACATTTTCAATTAATATTGTATATGATTTCTTAACCTACAAATAATTTACATAATAATATTAGTAATTCAGAAAATTAAAAAGAAAATGGATCCGCTCTCGAAAAATATATAAATCTACTAACTTATACCCGGATCAAGGTAACATGTTACTTTTTGATGTAACAGATTTTTTTTTTTTTTTTTTATGTGACGCGATCGAACTCTAATCAAATAAGCAAACATAAAAATTATCGGTTCTTAATTCAAGAAAACAATTCTACATCAAAAATTAATGAGTAATTGCGCGAGATCAAATATTATTTTTATTTTATACGGTATCTACAGATTGATGCCCAATAATAGTTACTGATGGGTGATAATGACTTTTGTTGTGACTAAAAAATGCTATCTTTATTTTATTGGGATTCGAACCCAAAAGCTCAGAATGAAAATAAGGGACTATATCACGTCGTTATAGAGATCGGCATACATAACTAAAGTAATTCAGAGACATTAAAAAAAATTTTGATTACCGTTTACCTTGATATGAAAGTAATCTTGCATGTTAAAATTTTTGATTAAAGAATCAACGTTAGCTGGAATACTCATTGAGAAACCTAAAGTAAATATTAGACTAATTATTTAGAATAAAAAATACAGAGGGTTGTTTGGGTCAATATTTTTTTAAGGGATACTTTACAAATTTACTACTTTTCAAAATCAAACAAGAAAAATTATTGTATGTATCACCATATATATATATATATATATATATATATATATATATATATATAACAATATGTACAACGTTTGAACGTAAAACAAAATATCTGAAAGCAATTTTGAAATTTTTTATTAAAGCTGTTGTATTTAAGTTTGGGGAAAAAGATTTTCTTGGATAAAATTTCCATCTCAAAAAAACTGAAAATTATACAAGTACAATATAAGTCCAGCCAAGCTAAGGTTTTATTCTTGAATCCTCTTTAACTACTCAATTCTTTGAGATCCCTACTCTACACATTAAGAGCATCAGTTTCTCATATACAAAAGTAGCAGCCAATCCTAAGGTATTACTTAACATGCGCGCGCACACACAACACACAAAAACATGAATGAACAAAATTTATCTCCTTACCTTCGACTAAAAAAGTGGAAATATTGAACTAAATACTAAAGATTAACTGAAAAAGGTTTGACATGATAAATATTCGATGTCTCTGATATAATAGTTTATATCAAAATATAACTGCGAGAAAGTAAAAACATAAAAAATATGATGAATTCAAAAATGTGAAAAAGTGTACTAATTAACTTTTATTTTATTTATTTTTGAAGGTTCTCAAACAGAATTAGTCCTTGTGTAAGTATAATAGACGCTTGTACATTATAATATTAAATCTTAATTTAAATACTTATTACTTACCTATTCATTGAAGTTATGCGGAAATTTCACAGCACAGGATATGATTTTCGAATTAAGTCCTTTCCCTTGTAAATCCTTAACATTTTATACATATCTCACGAATACTGTCTTTTTGTGTACCTTCTATATCTTACTTTTCTATTTTAAACTTCACAAACTTTAACAAACCTGTAATGAGAATAAAATTAACTATTCTTTATTTATTCAAAGCGTACCATTGTAAACGATGAAAAAACTTTTTTCATCGAAAAAATATCTTTTTTTCGATAAGAAATTCGCATGTCGAACTCCTAATCTTCCATCGAGCGCCTTCGCAGGTGGAGGATCGGGGAATTCTAACTAGATATAGTGGGTACCGGGGAAATATAATATCCGGGATGGACCAAAATCAGATCTGCTGCTTTGCAATTAGGAATTGGATCTCCAAAGGTAAGGAGAAGAAAACCTGTATAAAAAATAACCCGGTGTCCCAGGTTGGGGGGTTTTACGACGGATTAACCACCCGATTAAATAAAATTTTACTCGTTACAAACCAATATATAAGCCTCGGATTGGACTGCATTATTCGGAAACCAACAGGGATCAAAATATGGATATGAATTATCGATGGCAAAAAAAAATAGAGGTAATCCTAAAATAAGATGGATGGATGAATGAGGGAGGGATGAGTGTGGGAAGTTACATGAAGATGACGTTAGATAGGGAACGTTGGCAAGGATTGGTGATAAAAGTCAAGGCTCACATTGGGCTGTAGTGCCAAAAAAGAAGAAGAAGAAGAAGAAGAAATTTTCTTAATAAGAAACTACTAATAGTTTATTTTTTTATAAAACAGAATAAGTATTTAAGACATAAAAAAAGTACAAATGTAAAAGTAGAAAACTTATATTATATAGGAAAATAAAACAAAGTAGAAAACGTTATAAAATAAAAAGAAGTGAGACAGGAATTTAACACATCACAACGGACTGTTTTTTGGTTTTTTTTTCATTTATACATTGAAACAAGCGAAAAAGTAAAACAAACAAAAAACTAAGGTCGAATTAACTGTCCAGGAAAAAATAAAAACATTAAAATTTGCGGAAGGTATTGTTATTTTGTCTGAAATTAGGAATAAATTTATCGACGTAATGAATTCTATTAGTCATTACTGATAAACTAATAAAATAAAAAGGAACACAAATGAAAAAAGGGAAGATAATATAGTTAAATACTACGATAAAAAAAAACATGTTATACTATACGTGTTATTTGTCTTAATAAAAAAAAAAAAAAAAAAAATTACAAAAATATATTTGATTACATATAAAAAATTATTTGTTAAAAAAGCTTTTATTTAACTAATATTAACATTAATAAAAAAAAGGAAACAAATTATAAAAATCCTCTAAAAAGTAAATATTTATTTTTACACATCGAAGTTACATACGTGTACCAAATTTCAATCATTTTCATACGATAGTTAATGTAAAATGAAAATTTTCAACTAAATACATGAATTTAGCGTAGGGGTAGCAAGTGGGCTGTGGGTGTAGGTCTGTGGGTGTACGGTCCGACACCGTAGTGCTGTATTGTGATCAAAGTTACATACGTGTACCAAATTTCATTGATTTTCATACGATAGTTGATGAGAAATAAAAATGTTAAGCAACATGCATGAAGTTAGCGCAGGGATAGCGCGTGGTGGTTGGGTAGGGGTGGGTCATATCAAAATGCCGACACTGTAGCATTGTATTGTCATCGAATTTAAATAAGTGATTAAATTTTATTGATTTTCGTACGATAGTTCATGAGAAATAAAACTTTTCAGCAACATGCATGAATTTAGCGTAGGGGTAGCATGTGGGGTCGGTGGGGGTGGATCATATCCAAATTCTAACACCGTAGTATTGTATTGTCATCGAAGTTACATACGTGTACCAAATTTCATTCATTTTCAAAAGATAGATCAAAAGATATAGCAGTTGCAAGATTTGATTATAACTAATGGGAGTTAAATAAAAGCTTATAAAAATAATTCCATAATTTATAATTTATTATTCCATATTTTATTTCCATAATTCTCGAAAACTGCTAAAAATATAGTCCTGGGACCTATTATTTTCCAAATTTTTTAGTCAAATCTCATATAAAATCACAAAATTTTCACCTTAAATAGTTTTGGTCCCAAGAAATAGACAGACTTAATTTTACCGAAGGCGCAGAAATCTGGGCGAAATATTTCGCTAGCCGACACTCGCTAACGAAGCGTTTCCAAACCTATGTTTATACGAGCATTGTTCTTTATTTTCGCCAGAAGAACATAACATGCGTTTGTTAAATTCATTGTGAATCATATTATTGTATAACATTTCTGCTCGAAATAATAATTTAAAAAACATATAATTTTAATAAAAATTAAAACTGTAAAAATAATTACTCGTATAACTAAACTAAATATAAATATTTAATCGTAAATAATGATATAAAGAGATAAAAATGTTTATCTTGAAATAATTCTATGAAAATAAAAGATAAAATCAAATATAAAATAAATGAATGAGAAACGAATTCCGTTGCCGCAATTTAGAAAATGGACTATCCAGTACAATTTTCAAATAAAATACATCTGATAAATTAAAACAGATACAAATTTTCGTTCACATACTAACACACGCACGCATACTTAAAAACAAGTAAGGATTTCTACATAATAGTCGTGGTTTACAAAATAAATAACGAGTTTATAACAATTTACAGAAATCTAAAGTCTTTTCGACAGAAAATTTATTTTATCCATCAAATAACAATAAACTTAGCAATTTAATCACTTTAAAACGTTAAAAAATTTTAACGCCAAACAATTAACGATTGGAAATAATTAATCTCGGAAAAATTTTTAACATCCCTCAAAAATAAAAATAAAATTAATTTTTTACATAAGTTATATATGAAGGTGTAACTAAATTAATTGTATGTACTAGTATACTGGATGGTTAAACTTAACAATCGAAGGCAACTTGATAAAAAGAAAATTTCTTAAAGAAAATCGTGTCAACTAAACTGTGACAGTCTCGATTCAACTATGACAGGATTATCAGGAGAAATAGGAAATGTAATGGTTTCCTTCCCAATGTCTACTTTATTGAATTTAAGTTATTGCTATATATCAATGAGTTAAGCCCTCCAAGTTGTATTTGATATTCAGCTGTACAAGCGTCCTCCTTCCATCTAATCACCACAGAAAACATAACTTTCAGAGAATGTAACTGTTGACTAGTAGTATTAGTAGTAGTAGGGTCATCAAAAAAGGTTGCAACAATTAAAAAAAATCATATATCAGAAACTATTAGAGGTAATCAAACGAGTACTTTTTTTAAATTCACCAACTCAAAATGTTTTTTTATATACCTAAGAATGTTTCAATATTTGTTTCAACCAGCTGAAACATTCAGCTGGTTGTTCAAAAACAACCAGCCGATAATCGACTACTGCTCACATCCGCTGAATCATCAAGCGTAACTGTGGTAATAGCAGCGGTGATCCGTTGACTTAAACGTTGTACATCCCCAATTTTTTCACGGTAGACAATTTTTTTAATGTATCCCCATAGAAAAAAGTCTAGGGGTATCAAATCTCAGCTTCTGGGACACCAAAGTACAGGACCGGCCCAACCAAGGCAGCAATTAGGGAATCATTCATTGAGAGCGCGTCGAACGCCTAGGTTAAAGTGTGGAGGCGCACCATCTTCCTGAGACATTACAGAAATGTTACTTTCCTGTTCAATTTGGTCAACTTGAGGGAAAACGTACAGTTTTGACATGTCTAAATAAACATTCCTTATGATAGTAGGCTCATAGAAAAAGAATGGGCCAGTCACACGATCGGACATGAAACCACACCACACGTTTATTTTTTGGGAATCTCTGACATACTCAATAGTTTTATTGGGTTGCTGACGTCCTCATATCCTACATTTATGCCAGTTGATACAATCTCTGACATGGAAAGTCGCTTCAGCCGTAAACATAACACGTTTTAAAATGTTTCGTCATCGTCAATGTTATAAAGCATTTTACTTGTGAATTCAACACGTTTAGGAATATTCGTCGGTTTTATTTGATGTTTAAGCTGAATTTTGTAAGCGTGAAGGCGTAAACGCTTGTGCAATACATTTTGAATAGTTGTTTTTGGAATTCCAAACTGTAACCTTGCCTAAAAATTAATTTTTTTAGGACTTCTTAAACAACTTTGGCGTATACACTCAACTACTTCGTCACTCGTCTTGGGCCGTCCGGCGGACATTTTCACTTCCAAGTTGCTAGATCCTTAAACAGCTCATACTACCGTCTAATAATGTTTGCATGTGAGGGATAACTGCCTTAAACATGCCGGAAAGTCCGTTGAATAGTTATAACTGATTTATACTCAAATAACCACAAAAGGACTGTGGTTTCTGGTGAACTATGACCATCGCACTGACTGATAATGGTGTAGAGGCGTTGTGCCGTTGTGCGCATTAGCTGAAGGTCAAGCCCGGTCTCGTCTAAAAAAACTTGATTATATCTCGATTATTTTGCAGTTCCAATTAATAATTTATCTCAATTACGTACAGATATGATTTTTTTTTATTGCCGCAACTTTTTTCGATAACCCCGTATTTCACAGATGCTATGTGTTTCAAAATTACAACCACACAAAAATGTTGCCACGAATTTGTACAACATTCATACCTCAATTTTCCTACGATTTAAGTATGAAAACGATGGTAAACTTATGTAACCAAGATAAACACTTGTACTGATAGAATAACCTACAACCAAATTTTAAAATATGAATATTTGTTTTAGTTCTGAAGATAAAACGCTGCAGAATATTGATCAAACATTTAATGTAGTACAGGAAGTACTACTACATTATATCTATGGTGAACAAGTGACCTCCTTCTATGTAATCACCACAGGAAACATAACTTTCAGAGAAAGTAACTCTTGACTAGTTATAAATATCATATCACAGATACTATGAGTTTCATCACAACCAAAAAAAAAAAAATGAAAACAATAAATTAAGGAATTAAAATAATAAATTTATCGATGTATTCCTTAAATTAAGGGATAATCCCTTAATTTATTGTTCTCTATAGAAAGGGCATGTTATTTTGTAACTTTAAACTCTCTCTTTCAGTCTTTCTTATGGTCTGATGTGAATATTATTTGTAATAAAAGCAAAACCGATTAAAGTATGTTTTCTGAGAATAATGATGCTTATTATCAATCCAATTCCTACAATGAATAGAATGATTACGTTACTTGTAAGATTAAATATTACCTGTATTCAGATGACCTGTCATGCTGATTTACAACATATTCCATTGAATGAGGTAATAAAGAGAAACAATCGATTCACGTTTCCTGAAATGGGATGCTGGTTATTCTTTAAAATGGCTTTGCAATTTTCAGAATAAATTTTTATGTTTTGTTCAGTCATCTGTAAACTTTTTGATATGATATCTAACATTTATACGACACAAAAATGAGAATCGCATAGAGCTTTCCAGAGATTATTTAGCTTTTCTCCGGAAATGGAAAAGGATTCAGGTCATACATAGAGTTTATCGGTATAAAATTAATCATATTACATTTAATTATTGTTGGTTTTTTATAAAAGCATGAGAAAAAGTTTTCCCTTAAGGTAACAAAAGGATATGTATCATGATAAGGATTATTTGAAATATTCAAAAGCTGAAATTTAATTGAAAAATAGTTATTATTCAGATTTATTCTAGTTCCTTTTAGTCCCAACGGAATAAAAATTGTTATATGATGTTTATGCTACCCTTTAGGAATAAACGAATAATTTTCAGTTTTCATTATTATTTCCCTTCCGAATTTATTTGTAAAAAAATAAATCGTTAACATTTAAATTTAAAACTAATTTAAAATACCTTATAACAATAATGTAATTATTTACTTGTAATTAATTTTTAATCTCTATGGACTTAACAGTGAGGAAAATATTTTACATAAAACGTTAAAATTTTTAATGATTTTTTTTTATTCCCTGGGGTCTTTTATTAAAAATCGTCTATTATTTGGTAAAGAGTAAATTTTTTTATATGTAATTTTTAAACCATCCCCTAATGACACTCTATATTGAATACGAGTTAAAAGTTCCTTAATTTATAAGATTCCTTCTATGAAATAATTTTTTTTTAATTAAAAGTAACTTTATTATGTTCAATGTAGTAATTTCTAAAATAAAAACCACGTCTGGTGACGGCATCTAGTTCCTAAAAATGTTGTTTTCACAAAAAATTCCACTTAGTTTTGCAATAAAAAATAATAATAATAAATAAAAAATAACTTATTTCTATAAAATTCATCAAAGTATTCACTATCTACTAAAACATCATCACATGAAATAAAATTATCAACATTAAAATTTTGATAATTAAATAAATGGTAATTAATTTAAAATTTGTTGCAAAATAAAATAATATTATCAATAAAAAAAAAACAGAAAGAAAACAATTATTTATATAACAAACAAATATACTTCTTTCAAAGTTTCAAAAGTTCCTAAAAGATAGTAATATTATTCTGATACCGACCGATAATATATATGAAGGGTTCTGATTATGTTTGTACCTGAACTGACACCTATATTACCTGAAGGTACTATACCTGAAGGACTGACACGACCTATATTACTTTGTAATTATTTACTTCGTTTTGGCCGATAGACGTTCATATAAAACGTTTGACGCTAATTATCGTCAATTTTATAGAACTTAATAATATTTATGGTGTTATTTTGTGAGGTAATTTCTCCCTGAAATCTGGCACTAAAAAAATATGTTTTAGAAATAAAATAATGGTATATGGATTTCCATTATATTATGTGAATTAGTTTAAGTTTGATTTTTTTTATATTATGTGGATTAGTTTTTTTTTTTGTTTTAGCTTGATTCCCACCTCCCTGGGCTGGATTTAACGTGAAGCATAGCACAGCCCAAGGGACTGTTCACTCAAACAGATCGTTTCAGTGTCTGCTTCTAACCTCTAGGGCAAGGTGTCCAAGCCCGACTATGTCGTTCTTGAACCCAACCCTAGGGGCCGAGACTCGGTCTTGATGCCTTGCCTCCAATATGAGTATTCCAGCAGGTACTACCTGTGGGTCGCGCTTGTTAGATGCAGACAGATGCTTGAAAAGACCGAGTCCCGGCGGAGGAGACCTTCGGGTTGCCTCCGTTTGAGGCAAGCAATGCAATACCCAGTCTCGACTCCCAGGGTGGGGTTGCTGAGCACAGCTTTGTCGGTCCTGGTGGCTTTGCACTGAGGGTTAGAGGCATGGCAAGGAAATTGAAATCCTACCGGCGGGCCTGCCTGACATGCCAGACTTACAGCGGGTAAGCGGGTAGGCTCGTTACAGTAATGGACACTCCCCTGGACTGTGTTTATGCTTCACGTGGATACGACCCGGGAGATGTAAAAAAAAGTGTGAGTATCCTACAAAGGGGGTCCACACCGGGTCTCCGTCTTTTAACAGCTGCCTGCCTCTAACCGGACCATCCGAGGAGGCCCCAGCCGGGTCTCGGTTTGTGGTCTAATCTGTGGATTAGTTTAGTTAAAATTAGGTAAACTAACTTGGTTTTATTTATGTAAATTAGTTTAATTTCATGCGATGTAATTATTACTAATCAAAATCTTTCTCGTCTATTTATTTTATTCATTTCATAAATAAAAAAATAATCGCATAATTATTAATTTTACGTATTAAAATAATTGAACGTATTAATGTTTTATATTTTATTATATCTACCATGTATCATCTATCTATTCCTTAAAAAAACTCTTTCTAATAATTATTTAGATGATAATTCCTAACAAGATATTTAGTATTGCATATCAAACCATGTTAGACTCAACAGTATATTTTGATAAAGTCACAATATTTAATTTGTAAAATATATATTTCAACTTTTTTTTAACAGACTTACAAATTATATGATTTTTATTTTAATCGACCGTATAATCAATTTTTTTGGGTAGATATATTTAAGCGGTACGTTTTATGAAAAGCAGTACAAATTTCTATTATCCTTTTATTTAATGTGTAGAGAAAGTTCCACTGGTAAACAGTAGTAAATCTTTTTCAGATACGTAGAAGATTTTTTAAATGAAAATTTATAATTTCTACATACATGATTTTAAGATTCTTTTTTTTATCACAATCATTTGTTAAAATAAAAATTTTTTTAACATAACAATTTATAATCTGTTGTATTACAATATTATTAAATCATGTATATTGTATATTATAACATTGTGTTTCTCTGCAATGATCTTAAAAAAATTAATATCTGATAAATATTTGCGCAGGAATCTTAATCAAAAAATTATAAAGTAAAAACTAAATATAATTAAAATCTAAGATAGTCTCGAAAACAAATTAAAATTTTTAATCAAACTGACGGTTATCAAACCTCTACACTACCTAACAGTAATCACAATCGTGTGGACGTAAAAAAGATATGATTAGGGATTTTGGTCAATTCCCTACATACTGGGAAAAAAATTAACTCGCTTACCAAACTGTTTTATTATTACAATGTGTTTAGACATGTAAAGAATTCTCGCTACCTTTAATTTTATATTTACTGTGAATCTTTGTAATTTTTTTCTTACTCTCAGTATCCAATTATAACTTAGTAAATGAATTAAAACTACAATAAAATTAGATTTTTCATATTACATATTATAAAAAATATGATTGGAATTATCTCAATCCCATATGTAGTTCACAAAGCACTCTATAACGGCCGTACCGATATTAATATATCTATATATATATATATTTAATTCTTAGTAAATTCATAATTTAAAGAAAATTTAATAGATTATTATAAAACAGATTAAAAATGTTCTACGTTTATATATATATATATATATATATATATATATATATATATGACGAAATATGGTAGGAATTCTTTGAAGGCTTCCTTCTTGGACCACCACACATTATACACTTCTTCTTCGAAGAATGGTGAAGCGTATAATGTAGTGGAAATTATTTTGAAAAATTATAAAAAATAAAGTCGTATAGTAAAACTTTCCTAGTGCCCTTTGCGTGTGTGTGTGTATCTTTGTCTCTCTCTCTCTCACACTCTCTCTCTCTCTCTCTCTCTCTCTCTCTCTCTCTCTCTCTCTCTCTCGCTCTCTCTCTCTCTGTGTGTGTGTGTGTGTGTGTGTGTGTGTGTGTGTGTGTGTATGACTTTGTTTTTTTTATAATTTTTCAAAATAATAATTTCCACCACACATTATACGCATCACCATCCTTCGAAGGAGTGTATAATGTGTGATGGGTCCAAGAAGGAAGCCTTCAAAGAATTCCTGCCATGTTTCGTCAAAGATCTGGGCACAATCAACCTCCCAAGCCCTTAGGAGGTCATCATCTCTGGTAAAATGCCTCTTTCAATCTGTTCTTCACCTGAAGGCAAAGTTACATGGACCGATATCAGGATTGTAGGGACGATGCTGTTAACAGTTTTATTCAATTGCTAGGCAAATACTCGGAGCTGGACAACTTTAGAGTGGTGCGCTGGAGCATTACCACGGTGACTAAACCATGTGTCCATCCTTGAGTTTTGACGCAACTTCTGAGATTCGAAAACTTTTAACTGGCATTCCTTGCTATACCACTTCCTTGTAACCAATCGTCACAAGTTTCCAACACAACTCGCTTTAAAACTCTTCTCACGCTAAAAAATACGGCCACCATTCTTAATTTTCGATCGTCCTCGGGTCTCCTCTTCGAGCACTCACATTATATTCTGAGTCTTGATCGGGACGTCATAATAACCACAGTAACATAGGTATATTTCCAATTTTCAAACTGAAACACGACGTGCCATCCGATCGACGGTCAAGCTATGCAGCATCTAAAGAGTACATAGCTATATAACTTGAAGGTGATCTCGTAGATTGGCACAAACTGTTGGTGAATTAATGCTCAAGAACACGTCTATTTGGTGGTAGCTAATACGCTTATCTGTTTCAAGAATTTTTCGTACTGCAGCAATGTTTACCTCGGTCACAGACGAAGACAGTCGACCTGACCTTGGAGCGTCATCATTGCCAAAATTTCCTCTTTCAAACTCTCGTTACCACCTAAATATTATTTGATGAAGACAATTCTCTCCAAGCACAGAAATCATTTCTTCTGAACAATGATCAACAGGTCAGTATATTAGAAATTGAAATAAGGAGGTAATTTATATGATAAGAAAAGGAAAAGCTGAGGGATGTGATGAAATACCAATTGAACTTTAAAAGCACCTGAAGAGACAGGAGAATTGTTATTACTAGAATTATGCAATAGAATACTTGAAGAAGGAATGTGGCCGGAGGACTTCCGGGATACAATAATGGTACCAATAAAGAAGTAAAGAAATAAAAAAAGCGTGAAGAAAATAGATCGATCAGCCTAATATCACATGCAACTACGGTACTATTAAGAGTTCTAAATAAGAGTATACACAATAAATTGGATGGCAGTATTGAAGACGAATGTATGGGTTTAGAAGAGGTGTTGGAACAAGGGACGCTATAGGGCTGCTAAGAGTAATAAAAGGAGGCGAAGAGTATATATTGCATTTGTCAACATTGAAAAGGCATTTTACACAGTTAAATGGGATAAATTACTGCTAATTTGGGAAAAGAAGGAAGTTGACTGAAAATAGAGTCGCCTAATAACAGAGCTGTACTATAACCAGAAAATAAAGTGAGGATAGGAAATGAAATGATAGGAAGAATACGGATGGAAGGGAGTGATCCAGAGATGTTGCATGTCACCAAAACTGTTTACTACATATCTGGAAGAAATAATTAAATACTGTCTGAATGGGAAAAAATTAATAAAGATCGGGGAAAGAAGAATAGAATGTATACGTTTTGCCGATACATAAGTAAACTACATGAATATTTGATGGTTTAAATGAAGCTTGCAGAACTCAGGGTGTGAGGATAAATAAAAAAAAATAAAAAATGTATAGTATTAGCTGGAAAAGAGATGAGGATTGAGATTAACATAAAAAATGATTTTAGAATAGGTGACGAAATTTCAGTAATTAGAGAGAGAGCTTTATAATTGATGACCTGACTTGCACAGTCAAGTCGGGACGTAAAGCAAGAATAACCAAGAAGTTAATAGGCATTTAATAAGAAGAGAAGACTACTGTGTGGAAAGTTAAACTAAGCATTAAGAAGAGATTAATAAAACGTTTTATTTGGAGTGCGATGCTCTACGGAGCTGAAACATGGGCGACGAGAAAGGCTCACGTAAAATGAATTGAGGCTTTTGAGATGTGGATGTGGCGCAGAATGATAGATGTCGGATGGCAAAATCATGTAACAAATGAAAAAATATTAAGAAGAATCGTAGAGAATAGGAAAATGCTAAATATGATTGAATATAGGAAAAGAAACTGGCTAGGACACTATATGAGTAGAAGATGTTTATTAGTAGATACGGTAGAAGGATTAGTGAATGGAAGGAAAGGAAGAGATTTCAAGTGATTGATGGCATTATGGAAAAGGGAAAATATGAGGAAACAAAGAGAATTTTGGCAAACGGTAGAACAAGATGGAGAGCAACAGGCATGTCAAAACATTATGAATGAATAATAAACACTTAAACCAGGTGCAAAATTGCTCGGTAAACAGTTTTCGACCACGAAGACATCACTTCCTTTTTTCACTAACACACCTAAAAAACAAATGGCAATGAGATAGTGACTAGAGGGGCTACAGTGAAAGTTGGTACCTATCTAAACACGCGCTAACTTATAACCGCCTGCGATTAACCTATTCCGTCGTAGGGCACTTTCCTAGTGCCCTTTTATATATATTTATACAAATTCATTCCTGAATCATTTATCAATACTTTTTTTTGGTAATTTCGTATTTTTTTTTTTTTATCGAAAATACTATTTTTTTATTACTACGACAAATTAGAACCATGTATATCGGGTTTTCTAAAGGCTCTTTTCTGCCGTTATAACTTGATTTTTTCTGAATAAAAGTATTTACTATCTGAACGTTTTATTTAATTAATCTAACATTTTAATATTAAAATTATTAATATTTCTTAAAAAATATTTTATATAAATTATATTTTAATATTTATTTGTTTCAGTAATAATAAATATTTGTAGATATATATTATTTGAATTATTAACCTTTAACTTAATTGATGTGTCATTTAAATCCAAAATTTTGAAATTAATATAAATTTTTTTACTATTTTTATTTTTTATGTGAGATTTGAATTTGAGACCAAGCAGTCAAAAGCGTTAACCAACTGAATGAACGTGAGTGGTAAATAATCTAATAAATTTATAAAATTATTTTTTTTAGTTTCATACTTCCTTAATTATAAAAGAGGTACTCTTATAAATGAAAGTAAATACAGCATCATCAAAAAATAACGATCGGGTTAAGGAATGAAATAAATAAGTACGAAAGTAGTTACAGTTATTTCGTTATTTCTATTTGTCAAATTTTTCTTCTCAAATAGTTTTGTTACATAATCAATCAATTTCAATATGTGCGCCTTTGGTGGCCTACAAATGTCAGATCGATACTCTATTTTTGCCCTTACAAGATGTAACATATCTCTTGTTATGATTGTTGCTTTCTTAATTACGTAGATTTCATAAGAAAGCTGCCTATTGTAATGGGTACCATGATTCGACTTCCGGATAATTTCGACATACTTTCGCGTTTCACATCTCCTACACCCCAAAATTACAGTCAGTTCAAAAGTTTATATATATATATATTTCACTTTCTTGTGGACAGAATAACTGTCGTAATTTTGAGCCAGTCACTTTCAAATTGATAAGTAAAATACAATGACCTAAAATCTCGGTAGAGTTCGTTAACGGGCAAAGTCAAATCATGGGGATGGAAATGGGGGGCTTTTTTGGAAAAAAAAAATCGCTTATAACTTTTTTATTAAATAAAATATTGAATTCGTTTAAAGTTCCTACTATTCTTTGGACAAGGGCCGAAAACTTATCTAAATAAAGTTTTTTGATATCACCAACCATTGGCCCAGGGGTGAAAAAATGGAGTTTCGAAGACAAAAAATATCAATCTCCCTTAATAGGCACAGAATCGAATCGGTTTAAAGTGGTCGTTAGTTCTCTAAATTACCCTTAGTATTTCTTCAAAGAATGAGATAAAATGAAAATTTTGTAGCGGGTGAAAATGCCTCGCCTGACCGGGATTTGAATCCGGGACTTTTAGATGATAAGCCGAGACGCTACCACTCGCGCCACGGAGACTGGATATAAATTAAAACTGATTTTTTTAAAATTATATCCTTAAGGTATAAAGCATTTTAGATGTGAATATAAGTAGAAATTATAAACATTTAATGATGATGTTACTTTTAGCATTTTAATAAAATTATTGAAGGCGAAACAATGTAGTTATCGAGATGGAGTAGCAAACAAATTCGATTTTATCTTCCCATGAGATTTAACATTTAAACAGGTATTTAACAGTTTGTCACTATGGAAAACAAAATAATTACTATTCTCATTAATCAGAAATTCATACAACACGATTATCCATCCTAAATTATACTAACTGTATTTAAACATAGATGTTTTTTAATCAATACAGTTTTTAATTATTTTTAATTCTAAGCGAAAAACCCTGTGATCCTTTTCATTAACAATTCACTAGATAAATTATTAATATAAAATATTAACAACTAGCATCTTTCCTCGCGACTTCGCTCGCGCTATGTTCTCACAGAACTGCAAAAATTGGATATCGTGTTTTACTAATTATAAGTGGACTGTTGCTCTTAATAAAATAAACGTTTTTTTTCTTACAATATCCTCAGGATAATCATTTAAATTATAAATTATTTAAACATATATATCTCTACTATACAAAAAGATAATATCTTTTTCGTTTTTTCCCGATAACCGCGAAAATTACTGAATTAATCATTACAAAAATTTTAATAGCAACGTTCTTATGACCCGCGAAACATTTGCCACAATTCAAATCTCATCAGTCTCAGTACTATGTAAATAATTATTTTTAAAAAAACGTATAAATATAATCGAGACCTTCTTTCCCTAAACTTAATATCCTTATCTTTATCGATAAATATTATCTATATCGAGCATTATTAATGTCAATATCGAATTCTTCAAAAAATTGTTATGAGATTTCTAAATTTAATGTGATTGTCTAAACAGTTTGTATTTATTATCGTAAAAACAAATTAATTTGATAATAAAATTACATAGAATGATGACTTTTTTACATATTTAACAAAGTTTTGATGGTCTGAGGAAACTGAATTTGATATCAAATTCGATGTCTACTTCAGAAATATTTTTTACTAAATTCAATGTTTAAACTAACAGCGACCAATTCCTTCTTTCTTTTTCCTGTTTAGCCTCCGGTAATTACGTTTTAGATAATATTTCAGAGGATGAATGAGGATTATATGTGTGAGTGTAAATGAAGTGTAGTCTTGCACAGTCTCAGTACGACCATTCCTGAGATGTGTGGTTAATTAAAACCCAACCACCAGAGAACACCGGTATCCACGATCTAGTATTCAAATCCGTGTAAAAATAACTGGTTTTACTAGGACTTCAACGCTGGAACTCTCGACTTCCAAATCAGCTGATTTCGGAAGACGTGTTCACCACTAGACCAACCCGGTGGGTAACTGACAGCGACCCGCGAAAACTCATCCTCACGCAAGCAAACAAATACTTTATAGATTTTTATATACTCAACTAAGAAATTCAATCAGGTAAGCCATATACATAAATGACTTAGATTTGACTTTCCTTTAATATTAATATTTTTAATAATATCTTGGTCAGTGAGGTTGCAAATAAAAGTAACATCTAGAGCTACAAGAATTTATGATCGTAGACAACGTGAATCTATATCAGAGCTTTCTTAAATATTTGAAGAATAACGTATACGATCGGGTCAAAATCGAATAAACCTTCGAGAAATATGTTAGGTCTTAAATAAGCTTATGATTATCACCCTGAAATTGACTACCAGAATTTGAAAGATATTCATATAGGTAACATTTTTTAAATATGTAGCCATTGCAATGCCAAAAAACGAAATGATGAAATTCCTAGTCTTTCCTGTGCAAGAGTAAAGTAGTTTTTGAAAAACGTCAATATCCTTCTGATTTCATTAAAAATTTGATTTTAGGAACACATCCTTTATCTAAACATTTTACTTATCACGTAATTTGCAAATAGTGATAACTTTTGTGAGCAATATCCCAAACATAATTATTAAAAAACTATTTCAAATTTTTGAAGTTCTTTACGAACTTAGCGTGGACGAAGTCACTATGGAGGTTGCTAGTGTATACAGTATATATTGCAAAAAAAATCTGTTTCGGCACGCCAGAAGACGGAGGCGATAAAAAATATATCCACTTTAAAGTTAAGAAAAACTTCAAATTTACTCAATATGACAATGGTTGCATGTGAAAAAAGTTTCATATGTTTAGCATCAACAAGCCCCATCCATCTTCTTACAATTCCAACAACATTTTGGTGATCCCATGCCGTAAAACTGGTCATATCAAAAATTGTTTCAGACAAAAGTTTATTTAATGTTTAGAGGACTAACGGCCTCTTTAAATCGATTCCATACTGTACCTATTAAAGGAGGGATGATATTTTTTGCCTTCGAAACTTCATTTTTCCACCCAATGAGCCAATGGTTAGTGATATCAAAAACCTTTACATACATAAGTTTTCGGCCCTTATCCGAAGAATAGTAAGAACGTTAAACGAATTCGATATTTTACTTAATTAGAAAGTTATAGTGATATTTTTTTTTTTTTTTAAAAGTCCCCCATGGTTCGACTTTGCCCATTAACGAACACGACCGAGATTTTGGGTCGTTATATTTTATGTATCAATTTGAAAGTTATTGGTGGAAGATTACGACAGTTATCGCGTCCACAAGAAAGTGAAATATATATACATAAACTTATAAACTGACGGTGGTTTTGGGGTCTGGGGGATGTGAAACGCGAAGATACGTCGAAATTTTCCGGAAATCGAAACATGTTACCCATTACAATAGATAGATTTAATAAGAAAAAGCTACCTAAAAAAAAGTCACAACAAACTAATGATCAAATTTTAATTCTGATTGTTTCTTTACAGTCGATATAATTTTAAAATGAATTAAACATACAACTAACAAAAAAATTTATATTAATAAAATTATTGAAAATATATCTTTTAAATATATTTTAATTTAAGGTACATAAAGAAGATTATCAATATTATTAAATCATTTTATTTGTCTCACTTCAATCCAATCATTTATCAATCATTCTATCTTGCTCTGTAAATGTAAGTTCGGAATAAGGAAACTAACATTCATCCTTGTCAATTTTTTAAAGTGTTCGAATTCCGAATAACTTCCATTAACTGATTATATTCTATGTTGCTTTAACCAACGTGTTATAATTTAACAGTCGTTCGTAATTCATTTATAAAATGTTTATTTCACATTGTAAGTATAAATAAATCTTTAATTATGATTAACTTACAGAATTTTTTATTGATCTGAAGAAAGTTTAATTCAAATATTTTCATAAACAATTTGTACTAACTAGTAATTGGTTTGTGACCAAATAAAAAAAAAATTGCAAATAAAAAAAGTTACTTAACCGTTTCCTGAGTAATGAAATTAAAAATTGTAATTGCTTTGTGGTTTTTTTTTATTACTACATTCCCCATAAATTTATGTATGTAACTTTACTCGCTGTACAATTCCAAAAATGCGAGGAAGGAGTTTTAAAAATTAAAGAATGACTCACCAGGTAAATCGATTTTAATTTACTACCACAATCAGATATATATATATATATACACACACACACACACACACACACACACACACACACACACACACACACAAACACACACACGCACACACACACACACACACACACGCGCGCGCGCACACACAAGTCATTCAAAAAGAATGAGCAGATCTAAACTTGTTATTTTTAATAAGATATAAAAGATAGAAAAACACTCCTTATCAATAAATGGAGAAAGTCCAGTATATTTAATCTTGCCTAATAGTCTCATTCAATTTTAATCATCAAATGGTTTTTTATTTACAAAAAAATGACGAAATCAGAGGATAATTTGTTTTGGGTACTGCAATTTGGCGAAGAGTGAATCCATTGTTCTAATGCAACACAATTTCTACCATTTGTTCAACAAATAACCGGGTAGTCATAAATAGATTTATGAATGAAAAATGAAAAAAAGTAGTAGAAGACGTTTATACTGAGTGGTTCATGAAGAATGTAAAGTACTTACAGGATATGTTTTACTAGTGCAAATAAAGAAGAATGTTCTTATAAACATATGTTCGGAGACGCTTCTTAGCGAATGTAGGCTGGCGAAAGATTTCGTCCTGATTAAACCATTTGATAGGTCCACCACGTCCATTTCACGTGTTTCAAGAAATCGGCCAGAATTAAATTTTCTACAGGTTTTGTTTATAACTTTTAAGTATTTATTACCCATTTAATAAAGTTAATTTAGGCCAAACATAAAACAGTTAACCCCTCAGGTTGGTCTAATGGTGAACACGTCTTCCTAAATCAGCTGATTTGGAAGTCGAGAGTTCCAGCGTTCAAGTCCTAGTAAAGGCAGTTACTTTTATACGGATTTGAATACTAGATCGTGGATACTGGTGGTTGGGTTTCAATTAACACACACCTCAGGATGGTCGAACTGAGACTGTACGAGACTGCACTTCATTTACGCTCATACAAATCATCCTCATTCATTCTCTGAAGTAATGCCTGAATGGCCATTCCCGGAGGCTAAACAGGAAAAGAAAGAAACATAAAATAGTGTGTTTTTCGATCCCAATGTTTTGTAATGTACCCAGATTTCTCAAAAACTACTAAAAATATAGTTCCGGACCTATTATTTATTTATTTTTTATTTATCAGGTCAGATTTAATGTAAATTCACTAAATTTACCCTAAAATTTGGGTCCCGAGAATTAAAATCTGACTTAATTTTTCCAAGTCGTAGAAATCAGGGGAAATCTTTCGTCAGCCAACATTCGCCTAATGAATCTCCTAACATTCCTTACGAAGCGTATCCGAACCTATGTTTAAATGAACTTTCTTCTTTATTTTCATCTATAGGACATGTCATGAATATTTATTACATTCATCGTGAATCACTTTCTATATGCAAACGGAAAAACACTGGTCGTTCTAATAAGTCAGATGAAATTATTTAGAGTATTCGAGCTTTAGGAAATCTAAAACACAGGCACGTACTGAATTTTTAATTTCCCAAACAATGATAAAGCATGTTCTTAAAAATTGCATGAATATAAAACCATATAAATTGCAATTATTGGAGTATTCATTGCATCCTGGCGAATACAGAAAGAATTCAAATTTAGCTCTACAATCCCTGAGGATATGGTAGAGAACAATTTTTCTGAACAAAAAATGTTACATCTCTCTAGTAAATAAATCGGCACAGCGTTAAAATTTTGGAAAGTGAAAATCCTTATCTAGGAGTGAAAACTCAAAGAGATTCACCAAAGCTAAATTTTTCGCCATTTTTATAAGGAAATTTTATGAACTTTCCTTTTTTTCTGAACAAAATGTTACCAGAATGTAACATCTGGATGTACAAAAAACTGGTTGTTTTCTCTTCTTCAAGAAAACTCGAATGACATAATTTTCATAAAAGGTTGTTGTATCCCATCTCACTTCTCCTGGGAGGTCAGGAATCATGGGAACGATACAATTCTAGAACGATGGATTGAAAGAGGTTGACCAGAAGATCTTTCTGTTCGTCTATGGCTTCTCAGGTTACAGAATTTACTATTTTTATCTAAAGGTACAATTTTTAACAAATTTTATCTAAGGGTATTTTATCTAAGGCAATTTTTATCTAAGGGTACATAGAAAAAGGTGTTTTTTTATTATCTTACTTGATATTCTTTAAGAACTGGGACACTGAATTGTTTTTAAAGTTGTGAATTTAATACCTAGAGACCAGTAAATCTGTAAGTGGCAAAAAATGAAATACCGTTTTCATATTTATCACATAACACACAGTGCTCGTTTTAAGTGCACCTCAATCAAGGAAAACAAAACTTTGAACTTTTCTCAGTTCAGTAATATGTAGTATGCATTTTTTTCTTTTATAATTTGTTGGAGTTAAAAATTTGAAATTGCTCCGTCTTTTAAATAACTCTGTGTATAATCTTGCTTACTGCCGTTGTAAAAGAAACAGGCTTAATCCTTTCCTACGAACATATATTTAAAGTATTTTAATCGTTTACTTCGGCTTAGTAAAATCGATAGTGAACTGTTGTTAAATGTTAGTTTTATTCATTTTTAAAACATCATGATTGGATTTTGATTTTTAGTAATACGTATAGTATTTTTAAGTATAACTGTTTTTAAATATGATAAAATCTTCATTAAAATTAAAATTTTAGATTTTTCAAAAAAAAAATACAATAAATACTGAAACGGGAGTTAATTGCGGTTTTAGTGTAAAGCTTGTTCATAATTTGTGGGAAAATAACCAAATATTTAAAAAAATTGTAGGTTTAAAATAATTCAACATTCAGGTAATGCGTTCTGGTTGGAATTAAAATACCTTTTGGCAAAACAAATACATGAAAAACTACTAATCAGTTGCTTGTTACTCATTGTGATATTTGTATGTACTCATAGAAAAAAGCAACAGATAACCCATAACCCTAGGAAACGTATAAATAAAGTCTTTCATGAAAAAATTATACTGAAAATTATGTTTTGTAAATTTTATTACAAATAAAATATAAACTAATATACTCGTATTTTCCAAAATTATTCACTCTTTTTCTTTTATTATTAAAAAATATTAACGTTTTCATTTATTTTAATTTATGTTTTAATTGTCTAAACGAGAAAAAAGTCTGATAACAAAGTTTGTAATTCATTCCTGGTATTAGTTATTTATTCTCGTATAATGTAAAAATAAAGATACATGGAAAAAGTTACTTAAAAGTTAAAAAAGCAATAAAGTTTTAAAAAAGTAAAAAAATCAATATTTTTAAACTTTGATCATCTCCCCATCCCTAATATTGCCATTAAAGTATTTTTTGGGTCACTTGCATACACCATCTTACCAATTTTCATCAAAATCGGTTAAAAATGGCGCCCATAAAACGAAAAAAAGCCGAAAATGTAACCAAAAACCCCAGTTTTTTGCTTGCAACTCCAGTTCCTGTGAACCGATTCGCTCGAAAATCAGTAGTGTTCTAATGGTACTAGGTTTACACCATCTTATCAAGTTTCATCAAAATCGGTTAAAAATGGCGTCCAGTAGAACGAAAAAAACCTACTATGCCTAGGAAGACAAAAAAAAATTCGGTTAAAAAATATGTAATAAATAAAAAATTAGCTTTATTCGATTTTTGGGGAAGGGGAAAATTTTGGGGCAATTTTTTTTTTAAATGGTAATATAAGGACGCACGCATGTATTGAACTTAATATAAAGTGGGGTTATGTTTTCAGAATTTTGAGAAAATTAACCCCAAAAAATTTACCCCACCGCCACCTTTATTTAATTTTTTTTAACCTCTGGGTCCACAGTCAAGCAATTCTTTTCACAGAGGATGAGATGGATGTTTTTGTAGCATGTGAGAAAAATGTCATGTCTGACCGGAATTCGAACACAGGACCTCCGGGTGAAAGGCCGAGACGCTACCACTCGCGCCACGGAGGCAGGCTACCCCACCACCCTAGAAATATTGATCCCAAAATCTTACGAATAGATTGTTCTATACAAACGTGTGTGCCAAATTTCATCAAAATCAGATTATCAGTTCGATTGGCTTAATATATGCCAACATAGGTACGTACGAACATTACTCCCCATTTTTTTTTTGGGGGGGTCCCTGGGTCATGAAACGTTGAAGAATATAAAAACCCGTACCCCATTTTTTGATTATACATTCCTTCTAGAAGCATAGCTCTAGAACTATAATGCCAGGAAGTTAAAAATAAAATGATTTCAGTTTTACCATCGGTATATCAACGCCTGATCTTTTAATTACAATTTTAGTATCAAAAACTAGGCTCATTCAAAAGGATTAATGATGTTTGCCTAATTACTTTAAAATTAATTTTCCAATAGCGAAACAAACATATATTATTTTTTAAATTACAACACAGTTTTTTTTTTATTTTTCATTTTCCACAAAATTTCTATATAATTATAATTTACCACCAATTTCATATGTTGTGATGAATTACATTCTTTTCATGCGCGTACAAAATTCATATAATTACTCCCATACTTTGCGTTTTATTTATCCATATTTATTTGAAGGTAAGTGAAATGAACCTCAATTATTCAGTTGTATTCATTAATTTCTGGTTAATTTTTCTCTTAGGTTTTTTTTTTGTTTTTTTTTTTATAAATAGCTTATTAAAACTGAAATCCATATTTATATTTCATTATGTAATTTAAGACAAAAAAAAATCCATGTCAGTAAAAGTACGCTGCTTTTTTAATTCGTTACTGCACCATGTTGATCAGTAATTTATTTTTAATAACGGTCTCTATTATTTTTTTTCTAATGAAGAGATAAACTTAAAATAAAATTTTTAACTACTTTCTAACTTTTATATACCAAGTGATATTTAAGTATTGAAACAGGTTTATACTGCATATCTGAGAGGTATTTAGAGACAGAAAGAAATGGGGGTTTTACATAGTAAAAAAACGTCTGCATTAAGGTGGGTTTTTAATTTTTGTCCGCCATCTTGGATCCCCCACATTAAATCAAACTTAATTTTTTTTAAATAGGCATACGACACATGATTTCAATTTAAAATTTTATAAGAAAAACCATGGTGAGACTCGTTTTTCTGTTAATGCCTTCTTTATCGAGTTATAAGCATTCAAATTTCGAATGACGGTAAAATCGTGTTAACAATAAAACGAGGTAACACGCGCTGCATGAACAATTTTATTGTATTTTACCTTCATAATGAATACAATAACGAAGTGTAATAGTAATAATTAATAATACAACAACAAATTAAACAGCTTATTGACTGATATTATTTTCTAAATAAAAATTAACTTCCAGTGTTAATATCTACTGATATTTGTTACCTATCAGCTGTTAATTTACAATTCAGTTTCAATTACGTTGAAACAATTTAACTTTAACTCCTCATTTCACCTTTTTACTTCAACATTCTTGTAATGGTAAAATTTGATAGTGCTAGTAAAAATTAAGTTGTAGGCCTAGGGTTTCAAATTTGTTTTTTGGTGTAAGTTTTCATTATTCATTTCCTCGTTCACAGTTTTAGTTTTATTTAGTTTTATTAAATAAACGTTCAAATAACAACGCGTTCATTAAATGATAATTTTTTGTTGCGTGTTTAATTAATTTTATTTTATTGTAATCAATATTATAGTACTGTTTAAAATCATTATTTTATGCATTATGGATGTAAAATGCAATCAAATTGTTCATACTGCGCGTTTTACCTAGTTTTATTGTTAACGCGATTTTTCCATCATTGCAACTTCGAATGCTTATAACTCGATAACGAAGGCATTAACAGAAAAACGTTTTTACCATTGCTTTTCTTGTAAAATTATAAATCAAAATCATGTGTCGTATGCCTATTTAAAAAAAAATTAAGTTTGATTCAATATTGGGGATCCAAGATGGCAGGAAAAATTAAATCCACCATAATGCAGATTTTTTTAAACTCTGAATAACCCCATTTCTTTATACCTCCAAATGCTTCTCAGTTATGCAGTGTAAAGCTGTTTCCATACTTAAATATCATCCAGATTATATAAATATATAAAATAAACTAGCTATTATTAAAAAAATATAAATTTTTCTTTTTCAGTTTTACAGTGGGTTTTTTGAAAATGGAATTTTGATCAACACTTCCCCTCCTTGTAATAAAAAATTGATGTTTTTTTTTGTTTTTTTTAAACCGTTAAATTGAGTTGATCATATCATAAAACTATTTTTAAAAATGTTATAATTATTATTTTAGTTTTCAAGTAACAAAAGGAAAAGCACATCAAGTTATAAAGTGAAAAACAACTAAGAACTGTGTGCATTGTTACACAGGCGAACAAACACACATACATCGTAGACCCTAATTCACACAATCAAAAGCAAAGCAAACTTCAATACCAATTTACATTAATCTTCATCAGTTGCAACCAACACATTAATCTTTATTGTGAATGACTCACCGAATAACTAAGTCTAAAAGAGAGGGTGAGGGAGAGGGAGAAAGTGAGAGAGAATAAGAGTAGGAGTAAATGAGTGAGAGAATCAGTCACTTTCTCACACAATTAACTATTCTTACATTAGGGTTTTAGGTTAAGGTTAACAATTCTAATAATTATAGTGTATTGCATACGATGGAAATTTTAATGGTTCCGTTAAATTTAAAAGTTTAGTCAAAAGTTTAACCTACAATTAGGTAACGAACTCGTCATCTATAGGGCGCTTCATTTTTTGCAGCCCATCGCAATTCTTGTCTATATGACGTTTAATCGCATCTAAAATAACTGAATAAAGTAATCATACATGATTAAAATAATTTCATTTTAGTAATCTAACTTTCATAAAATTGCAATTTAACTTTCTTAGATGTCTTTTTAATATAGAAGTTTTGGTATTTTAATCGAATACCGGCGCCCCTACTTGTTCCCTTCAAATTTGTAGTTTTTTCGAACGAATTTCGTTATTCATTGTTAATTTTCGGGATACTGCATTATTTCAATTTAAAAATGATGAAAAATTTACTTTCTGACTGCTGCATGGCGACTTTCGACGATCAAATGTCGCTTATCTTATAAGTATTTTCTGGAATGGGTTCCCGTTCCCTAAAACGAGACACGCCATATGAATTTGCCGATGTAGGATTCCACGTGGTGCCTGGCGTTCAACGGTTTGAGTATGAGTATCACTGTCAGGTTCAACGAAAAGGCACTGATGATACACAGAAGAATGGCAGAACCCTTTCATTGTACGTACGTCAGGAATCCGCGTACAATATGTTCCCGTAACCCGTCATTAACATTGTCATTGATAGAATTTGACCGGTTTTGAAACGATCTGTAAGCAACTTTCACAAAGAATACTTGCCGTTTTTACGCCAAATGCCGCCGAAAACCCATTGTAGTGGGTAGACGCTACCAGAATGATTTTTGCTCTTTGAAAACAGCTTCTCATCGATTTCGAAGACCGTACCGATTCTCCTAATGTTACCTTGCCAGTTCTGTTCATTATACACAAAATGAAATCATTCTAGTCGACTACTGTATTCGGACTCGCACCTAATTCACGATGACATCGAGCAATATGTATTAGGTCGAACGCCTAACTACATAGAAAACGTATGATGGTCGTGAAACTGAGGTCCGAAATTTTCAGCCACGTACCGATGCATATGCACTTTCGACCGCCAAGTACGTTTGTTTTAACGCAATTTAATACCGCCAGTTTTGTAAAAAACCATAGTTTGTCCGTTGCGTAATGTCCTGGTCCTGTTAGAATGCCACACAGTTGCAGGAACTCAAGCATCGTGTTCTTTAGTTGTAAATTTTAAACATTCATGTTAAACCTCGGTAGCAAAGTTTTACTACCTTCACGATAAACGCACAGAATTAACTCTAGGTAACCGGCTGTGATACAGTAGATACAGATATCGAGTTGAATTTATGTCATTGTAATAAGGAAAATTACCTATCTCAGCCTTTTTGTTCCAGGTATTTAATCAAATAACATTCCTATATTATTAAAAAGAAATAAATTGGGTATTTAAAGGAATAATAAATCGCGCCGTTATTAAATAAAAATACGGAATTTTTTTCTTCTTTTTACAATACCTGCATACCTGTTTGAAGCAAATTAAAAAGAAAATAAAATAATGAAACACTCCTGCAATAATTTTTTTATGTTTTTAACAAAAGTTATTTAAATTTTTTTTTTAGAAGTTGATGGGAATAAATACTCTATTCCTAAGTGCATTTAAAAAAAAAAATTGTTAAATTGGAATTTTGCATATGACTTTGTATACTAAATTTAACTTTATAAAATATTACAAAAATGTTTAAAAACTTGTTTTATACTTTTTAGTCGTATATTATTAATCAAATTATTATCATACATTGCATGAGTTTAATTAGTAGGTTAATTTGGATTAACATCATATATTAAAGTTTCTAATATAATTATAAAATATAAAACAAATTTTCAACCCACCATTTATTATAGAAAGTAATGAAATAGTGAAGTTTTTACTTCATTTACTTAATTAATTATCATAATTTTCGATAAACGTTTTTATGAGTTTTTATAACTCATTCGATCTATCTCTGATAATACATCATTATTGCAAGGTTTTCTTCCTGTTACTAGACCTTAATAACTATGCAAAATTTCATCAATAAGCAATGTCAGGAAGTATGTTGAATTATTACACCCCTCCCTTAAATTTACCCCCGTACGGGAGGATGTTTGCAAAAGTAATGGTGGGATATTGCATTGTCACTCGACCTTAGTAACTGTGCAAAATTTCATTAATCGGTAAAATCAGAGAGCATATTAAATTAAGGATCCAAGATTTGAGGGCAAACATAAATAAAAAAATTGCGAGTTAAAGAAAAGCAAGCAAAAATCATAGTCTGTTTTTTTCTGGTAAAATGCATCTAATAAATTAAAGAGTGAAAAACTGTGTGTGTGTGTGTGTGTGTGTGTGTATATATGTGTGTGTGCTTAGATGTAACAACATAGATTCAGTTAATTAGACTTTTAAATTCATTCAAATAGTTGTTTTTTAGTCTCTTCAAAGATCGTTGCAAGTATCTTGCAAGGAATAACAGGCAAAAATTGGGATAAAGAGTAATTTTTTATGTTAATATTTACCGTATATAACTATTATTTCTTTAATTTTTTTAGGAACATTATAAAATTTTACTAAAAAATAATATGCTTGAAGAACCTTTATTACTAAGATTTTAGAACCGACTTATACGCGTAGTTCGTTTAACTTTATGTTACAAGACTATCACAATACTTAAAGAATGAATTTAATAAAAAGATTTTAAAAATTTAAGTGTTGAAATTTTTTAATTTTTAAAACTCAGGAAATTTCTAATCAGAACCGCAATAAAATTTATTTTTATCTTAGTTACTTCGATAATTAAATGAGCGAATAATTTATGTTGCTATGCAAATAGATTATACCCGTACTTATAAACCTGTGCATTTCTGCAGCTCGTATTTCGTGTAAATTTAATAACAAAACTTTAAAAGTTACCTTTAAGTATAACAAATTAAATCAGAAAATTAATCTAAAATTACTTATGTAAAATACAACAATTTATTTAAATCAATCCAATTCAATGTAACTGTTGAAGCAATGTAATTAAGAAATGCAATACAGCAATTTAATTATGATAAGTTAACATTTCCCCATTCAATGAAATGTTTATGAAACACTTGAACTGGTCTTTATCATAGATTAATTTCAGCGAAGAGCTACATTTGTAATTGTTGAATAGGTAACTAAAACTAATTCCTCGAATCCTTGAAAGCTTTAATTAAGAAATCAATTACTAATCTGTTAATTAATTTAACAAATTAATCAAATAGTATCGCTGTAAATTATATTGAATAAGACTTAATCTCTTATTTAATTAAAAAATACAGATTTATTTCTCTAATCTTTACCTTATTTTCTTTATAACAATAACGTTTTTGTAAAATTCTAATTTAAAGAAAATTTTTTAAAAATAATTCCAGATGAAACAACGATTTCACCAATAATAATCAAATCAAATAAAAATTAATAATAATAAATTGAAATGGATAAATTTTTTTCAATAAAGATACAATTCGTTATAGGAATCCAACTTTTGCAGCTGAATAACTAAAATTATTGTATCTTTAATAGGCTTATTAAATAGATTAGAAGTGAAATGGTTTCCCGCTGTCTTCACTGAGCTGAATACACTATTACGTATCAGCATAAGAAGTGTAATAAAATGACTGCAAAGCAGCGCATTCCATATTATTATTAGATTCAGTTAGATAGCATTTTATTTATCCATTGCATTCTATTAGTTAAAGCAGTATTAGTAAAAGCAGTACCATGACAAAGGACTGCTGGGCGTCTGTGTGCAGATTTTTCCTCCTCCAGCGTAAAAAAAAAGTACGATGATAAATAGAGTAATTAAGAAATTAATATACCCTTTTCTTGTTGAAAAATAATCCATTAACTTCTTTTAATCATTTGAAAAAATAGAAAAATTAAAGAAATAAAAACTGCGTATTCACTTTAGTACCAGTAATGTTAATCGACAACAAATTTTCTTTAATCATTCAATAATACGAGGTAACATTGTTTGGAACAGAAAAACATTTTCTTTTAACTGGCTCATTCATTAATACTGTTCTGCAGTTAGGACAGGTCTTGTCAGCTGCTGTTCTCCACCTTGTTCTATCCTTTGCTAATCTCTTTGTTTCCGCATATTTTCCCTTTTCCATGATCACATCCATCATTTGAAGTCGCTTTCTTCCTCTTCCTTTCCTTCCATTCACCAATCCTTCTATCGCATCCACTAATAAACACCTTCTTCTCATAGAATGGACTAGCCAATTCCTTTTCCTACATTCAATCATATTTTGCATTTTCCTGTTCTCTACGAATCTCTTTAATACTTCATCATTTGTTACATAGTCTTGTAATCTGACATTTATCATCTTATACCACATCCACATCAAAAATTTCAATTCGTTTTCGGTCTGTCTTGCTCATCGTCCACGTTTCAGCTCCATAAAGCATCACACTCTCCAAATAAAACATTTCATTAATCTCTTCTTAACGTTAAGTTTAACTTTTTTCACAGCAGTCTTCCCTTCTTATTAAGAAGAATAAAACAGAAAAAAATTTATTTCTGAGCTTTCGGTTACATTAAGCATGACCGTAATTCTTGGGACTCAAATTAAGGGTAAATATAGTGATTTTATATAAAATCTGACCTGAAAAACTGAAAGAAATAGGTACCAGAATTATACATTTTACGTAGTTTTCAAAACATCTGGGTAAAAGGTAAAAGATTGGGTTCAAAAAACACACTAATTTAGGTTTGGCGTCAAATGATTTTACTGAACAGGTGATAAACACTTAACATTTTTAAACAAAACTTGTCTAAAACTTAAGACAAACTTGTCTAAAGTTTTGTCTAAATCTTTTAGACAAGTTTAAAATGGCCTTTTTGAAATGGCCATTCAAAGAGGCCATCAATTGGTCACCAAGGTCGTCACCTGACCTAACATATTTGAACTAATATCTATGAAGCCATCTTAAATCATTAGTACATGACAAAAGTATTAAGTAAGAGAAAAGTTATTTATTAAGATTCTCATTGAGGTACAAATAATACAAAAAACCCTGTTGAAATAAGGAATTCTTCGAGCAGAGTGCTATATTCGCTATGGGGAGGATATTTCCAGTAGTTTATTTAATTTTTATAAGTGGGTTTTATTGTTTGTGTTTACATTTGTTATTTTTCTAAAATATTAAGCTTTTTTGTTTTGTATATTGAAAATTTTAAAATCTGCCAAATTTTGATAAATTCTGTTTTTACTAAACTTCAAAATTCTTAAATTTGTATGAACAGTCATATATTTTACTTAAAATAAAATTCTCTACAAATTTTGTATAAAACGTTGTACTCTACGTTTATATAAAACGTTTGTTACCCATTTGACAAATTTATTTTATTCCAAAAATAAAATAATGTGTTTTTCGATCCCAATATTTTTGTCTTTTCCTCCAGATTTATCAAAAACTGTTAAAAATAGTTTCAGCACCTATTTTTCAAAATTTACATATAATACCTGTAAGGTAGTAGATGTCATATAATACAACTAAATTTACCCCATCATTTGGTAATTTTTTTCTAAGAATTGCCTAGTTCAATTTTACCGATTCCGTATAAATCACAGTCGACACTCGCTTTTTTCTTTTTCAGTTTAGCCTCCAGGAATTACCGTACATGTATTACTTCAAAGGATGAATGAGGATATGTATGAGTGTAAATGAAATGTAGTCTTGTACAGTCTCAGTTCGATCATTCCTGAGATGTGTGGTTAACAGAAACTCGACTACCAAAGAACACCGGTATCCACGATCTAATATACAAATTCGTATAAAAGTAACTGTCTTTATTAGGATTTGAACGCTGGAACTGTCGACTTCCAAATCAGCTGATTTGGAAAGACACGTTCACCACTAGACCAACCCGGTGGGTTGGTCGACACTCGCTAATGAAGCGTTTCCGAACGCATGGTCATATGAAGTTTCTTCTTTAATTTCATCATTAGAACATATCCTAAAAGTTTGTAACTTTTTCATGAATCATTCTGTACAATATAAAAAAGAAACAAAAGAGCCATATATATACTGTAATGTGCCTGATTAATCAATTCATTTGAATTACTTCTGTGTATTGTGATTTTTTGTAGCGTGTGAATTTTTTTTTTAATTTTAATTAAATCGTTTATGGGGTCTTTCTTTTATGTAAATTATAATAGGGAAAAATTTTTTTAAAATAAAACTTTAATAGAAGGAAAACCCTCATTTACAGTCGTTTAAATGGGTTGTCTCTTGTCTCTATTAAATAAACAATTGTTCATCTCTCTATTTATGCACGTTTCATTCAAATCATTTCTGAATGAATGAACGCTACCATTTATATTAGTTTCATTTTTGGTATCACATTACAACAAGCACGTTGGTATTACAAACAACGGTAATAATAAAATACAGGAACCAGCATAGTTAAAAGAGGGAAAGTACTTGTACCTGATTTAATGGCTTGATACAATTTCTGTTTTTTTAACCCTATTACTCTAAGAGGAGGGCTCTATTATTCCAAAAATATTTATAACATTTTTATTAGATAAATATGAAACGGTTGTTTGGGAAGCAGATTTATTACTTAAAAATAAGATCAAATATTTTACAAAAATATCCCGGTAAAAGGTTTGCTATTATTTTACGTCTTAATATACATATTTTTGTTAGAAACTTAACTTCAAAGATTAAAAAAAAAATCGTTTTAAATATTTATACATATATGATTACACCGACATTCTTTTTGAAAAACAATAGAGATTATACATTTAAAAAATGAATAACAGCAACCATATTAATATAATTTTAGTATTATTACTCAGATAAAATTTTTATTGACTTAAAAATAAAGATCAGCATACTTTATAACATATGCGGGGTCTTATTTCTAACGCGAACTGATTTTTTTAATTGCTATTATAATAGAAAAAAATAAGTCATAACTTATATTCACTGTTATGGAAAACCAAAACCAAAGCGATATCCTGCGATATCGGCAAAACAAAGCAAAATTTGATCGAACGGGTTCTTTCGATGTTACGTTGGCCATATGAATTCGCATAAATAGCAGTCTAGCGAAGATCTCGACGTACCTTGCCATTTCGTCTTTCCGCTGTTGCCCATAAACTCTCAACTGTGATTGTATGCAACCCGGTAATTGGATCTCGAAAACAGTTTGATTTTAAAATTGCAACCTTGTCTATATAGATACATAAACGTAACTCTGCCAATAATCAGAAATTATGTTCGTTACAGGTCTAATAAATACACTTCTTTGTAATAGATTTTGTTCAATCGGAGACTAGATATTCGAAGCATTCTTTTATTCCTCTGAAAATTCCCACAAATACTTAATACTGAGGTAAACAGTCACCACATTGTATTTTTGCCTTGAAAAAAGGAATTCATCTATTTCCTCGCCTTTTATTACTATTTTATGTCCGCACACAGTTCCCTTACTAAATTTGTCCAATCAGTTACAGTGGTACAACCCATACCAAATTTCTCATTATAAAACTTAAAACTGGTATATTCCCTACTCCAAGTGTACAGGAAAAGCTTCCATTTTCAATTTATTTTTTCATAAATCCTATTTTAAACACAATGGGGGCAACCGGTAATCGCCTAGAAGACGTTGCCTCGGTCGCGTCCATGCGTCGTGGCGTAGACTTCCCACACCTGTCTCAGGGCCCTATCTGGAACCTCCCATTAGGGTCTCTTCCGGTTCATAGAGGCACCCCGACCTCCATTCTGGATGCCGAAGTGCCCCTGTCCAAAAAAGAGCTGCCTTTCCCTTCCCTATCTACTCTGGGTCCGGGTATTCCCATGCATACCCCCCCCCCCCATCAAGCGCGCCCACCCTGCACACCATGAGGGTCCTTAATACTTCATCAGAAGCGCCTCGACCTAGCCACTCTTGCATGTGGCAGTTTCAATTTCCTGGATTGAACGCTCGTAAAACGCTCCCACGTAACGCTCCTTAAACGAGTAGAATTGCAACAACTCGCCTTTAAAGAATGTCATTTATCTTTCATGTCCCTCATCGAAAAAGACTTTTGATGACCCTGTACGCTAAAAGTAGGATTGAGTAAAATTTCTTGGCTTATAAAAAACGAGCATGTTCTTTAATCTGGTAACTTACGGATTAAATCAATCAAATTCATGTCGGATGAAACTAAAAAATAGTGACAAGCACAGCAGTACTGGATTGAAATAATTGACTGCACGACTAGAAAACAGCCAGGGATATAACTATGATAAGATGAGAAAGTATAAATTATGATTATAAAACGACAGATATGACAAATATTAGCAATTTCGTATTTTTTGTTACTACTTAATCCATAAATAATTTATATAACGATATAATTTCAGAAAATGAAAATTAGTTTGTCCAATATATTCATATGTATTATGAATATATTATATTATTACATAAAATAATATATTATGGAAATTTGGGTCAAATTTACCCAAATGTTTGTTAAAATTTCAAAATGGAAGAATAATTTACCTTAAAGAAATAACTTGACCGGCGTAGCTGGGAAAATCATGCAATACTTTGCCAACTTTTTTCTTTTCCTTATAAAAAAAATTGTAATTGTCATTTATCATTGTCAACTGGAAAAAGACAAATTTCCATTGTTAAAATATTCAATATCACATTTTTTCAGGTCAACCATCAAACCACGGTAATCTTTCCGGTCTTGTACCGGAAATATTACAGTGGTTTGGTACTCTGTTACATAACATAGGTATTATAAATTTAATTTATTTGTCATTCTTTCGACTTGTTGAATTTAGTTATTTCATAGACTACGATTTCTATATGGGTTTATTGAATGACAGTTATTGTTTAGATAACTAATTGTGCGTCTAAGCTTTCATTGAACTGAAATTCGAAACTGGTATACAAAATAAATTAATAACTAAATGGACCGTTTTCAAGGATCTCAGCAGTAAAACAATGTGAAAAATATGGTAAGTAGTAATACACACAAAGAACATTTTGTTTACAATGGAGAAACAAACAGAAAACATGACCTATTTTTAATGACTCTACAAGACGATTAAAAAAAAAATACGGTAAATAATAATAATTAATTCTTGAGTAAGATTATTTATTAAATATTATTCAAATAAAACTGCAGCCTAACGAATTATCTGAATCAGATTATTTATATTATAAAATTACATGAATTCTGAGAATAATATTCATTATAATTATAAATACTATACATAAAACTTACCAAAGTGATATCAAAATAAAAGAAGCCGGCTTAACCACAGAATCTAACTTACTGAATACAAATTTTATTCTTATTTTCGTACTACCTTCAAAAAATTGTATGTATATAATGTATTATAAAGATTAAAACAATTCTATTTATTGTATATCTTAATAGATTTTTTTTAATGAAATTTTGTTAATTATATTTAGAACTCAAAATAAGTATAACTTAAAATTAATACGAAATGATATATATAGTTCGGCAGGAAGTTTGCTGAAACAAAGAGAAGTAATTATAAATTCATAGCTTACTGAAAATTTTTACTATCATGCTCTCTGTGTTTGTCTTAAATTTACTTGATGTTAATGTAACAAAACAATAATTTAAAAAATTGAAATAAAAAAATACGTCGACAAGGCAAGGAGTGTATTCCAAGAGGTTACGAACTACGCTGTGTACAGTCACGTTCCAGTGGTACTAGTAAAGTGACTCAAAGGGTTGGCTTAGTGGTAAGCTCGTCATCCCAAATCAACTGATTTCAAAGTCGAGAGTTCTAAGGTTGAAATCCTAGTAAAGGCTGTTACTTTTATACGGATTTGATTACTAGATCGTGGATACCGGTTTTCTTTGGTGGTAGGGTTTCAAGTAACCACACATCTCAGGAACGGCCGACCTGACATTATACAAGACTACACTTCATTTACATTAATACATATCATCCTCATTCATCCTGTGAACTAATACCTTACGGTGGTTCCGGAGGCTAAACAGAAAAATAAAAAGGTATTAGTAAAGTAATTGCGACTTACGCCGTGAGATTAGATAGCAGTTTTAAACATTATTGTCTGTGTCGTATGAATTATTCAGTTCAAACCCAGCTGACACAGTTCATTAATTCAGTTCATTAAAGTTAGTGTTTCAACCGGCAAATCTCCATTACTACATATATTTTTATAACCTATGACACTCCCGGTAACATAAAGGTTCCAACGCGGGGTAATACATCTAATTCGGTTCAGCCGTTGAGCTGCTACGGTGGAAGTAACAAACATGCACACGTACACCCTTAAATATAATACACTTCATTATGGGCAGTAGTGTAAAAAGAAAGACATTTGCACAAAATCACCAAAGTATTTCTTTTACTAAACCAAAAAAAATTTTATATCGATACGATTTATAAAATGTATACCTCAACTACAGAAAAAAATATATATAAAGGTAGAATGAAGAACTTTTATATTCTTCTTTTTTTCTTTGAAATCGATTTAATAAAAAATTCTTTAGATTTAAAAATGAATTAAAATGGCTTAATAAGTTTATAAATAAATAAATACTCTTGACTTGAATATCATTAGATATGCGAATGTATGTCTCATGAATAATTAAGATGCCCTCATCCTCTCCTGTTCTAACCAATCAATCTTTAATTTCTTTTTTCCTTTAAAAAGATCAGCTACAATTTTAAAAATTCTTTTAAAAAGTAAATAACTATATGTTATATAAATAATGTAATTATAGTCCAATTATATAATTTGTGTACATAGATGAATGTTACAATAAAAATATATTAAGTTAATTACATAGATTTCCTTTTATCTAAAAGAAATCGAAGTAAAATAAACATTAACTACTAAAGTAGCAACCGAATTAATATTATAAACGTTTCTTACAGAAATACTCGTACATTACTGCAGTTGTATATACTTATAATACTAATAATAAAATTAGTATACCTCAGTAATACTAATTAGTTTCAAAACAACAAAAAGTATAACAGCAGAATCACTTGAAACTATCGTGACATAAAGTTGTTAGTATGTAATTCTATTATACAAATAGAATATAAGACGGTACTAATGTAGAATAAACTTTAAATTCATGTATTTGTAAACTAGAAATAATGTGTTACATGCTTAGTAATTTAATAAAATTACATTAACTACTATTAATTTATAACGTTTAAAATCTTTAACGTTTAAACTTTAAAAACTTAATATTTTTGTTGTAATTGAAACCACGTAAGTTAACATTAATGATATTTGTATATTAAAATTTATAACATCTATATTTTCGATACGTAAATATATGTAAAAAAAATATATAATTGTTTTAATGAACTAATTCACTACAAATGTTTTTTTTTAAAGGGGAAATATGGAATTTTTATAGCCTACGAAAAAACCAATGCGTAATTTCATCAACCAAAAAATAAATAAATATATTTTAATGATATTTTTATTACTATACTTCAAGAATTCTCAAGAAAGCTTTAGATATTAATTTTACTATAACTTATTTGTTTTGAATTAGTTTAGCTTATTCGAGATTGCGTCTTATTTCCAGCAGTAATCGATTAGTAGTAATATTTTTAGTCGATATCCAGATCATTTATATATATAAAAATTAATGTTTGTCTGTCTTATGTCTCTTATGCCTTCTTAAACCGCTCATCCGATAGCGATGAAACTTTGGGGAATCGTTGGACGCAAGCCAGGGAAGGTTTCTGAATTAGTTTGGACCCGCTACGTGGCGCTGGCATCGAGATATTTCGAAAAATTGTATTTATGGTCCGATTTGCCTCATATTTAGAATACATTTTACTTACATGGAAAGAATTGTCTCTGCTAAAAATGAACCCGCTAGATGGCGCTGGGGTTGAGATATTTAGAAAAATTATATTTATGGTCTGATTTGGTACATTTTCAGAATATGAATATTAGTTACATGAAAATAAATATTTTTGAAAAAACTATACCCGCTAGTTGGGGCCGGTGACGAGATATTTACGAAATAAACAAACAAATATACAAACAGACTTTCTTCTTGTATAAATATATATATAAGGCAATATTCGTATGAGTGTCCACTATAGACTAAAAAACTACTGAACCGATTTACGCAAGGGTTTTTGCAAAATGGTCCGCGTTGTCCGGAGAAGGTTTAAACCTATTGAATTTCACGATCTGACCAGTAGAAAGAAAGTTAGGGTTATTTTGAACTGAATACTGTGTTTAGAGAGTAGTTTGAATTAAATCCAATAGGTAGTAACTGGGTTGGTCTGCTGGTGAACGCGTCTTCCAAATCAAATACACAAACAGACTTTTTTATTCTATATATAAAAAGCATAAAAGGCATGCTATGGCATAGGCATGGGCTTTTATGTGTGTATATATATATATATATATATATATATATATATACATAAAAGGCATGATCGTATGTGTGTCCGCTAAAAACCAAAAAAACTAATGGATCGATTTACGCGCGGGCAAAAGGGAAAGGGGGAAAATGGAAAACGGGTAAAAGGGGAAAAGGTGAAAGAGAAAAGGGGAAAACGGAAAAGGGTAAAAAGGAAACTGGGAGAGGGGCGAGAGGGAAGAGGGAGAAGGGTGAAAAAGAGAAGTTGGAAAGGGAAAAGGGGAAGGAGAATGAATGAAAGGTAAAATTTAGGAAGTTCAGTTTTTTAATTATTTATCAAATTTTCATTTGTGTTCATTTAAACTCTCTCTCTCTCTCTCTCTCTCTCTAGAGATATTGCTATATATATATATATATATATATATGTAGCAATAGCGAAGCATTGTCGGGTCTGCTAGTATTATATAAATATTTCATTCCCACACTTAGAATTAATTAAATCGACTGGATTGAATTGTAAACTATTATAGAAAAATCAACTAATAAATAGATGCCGGTAATTATAATTTTTTTCGATGTCTTTTTTTTAAATAACTACTTAAGTGGAGGAATTTTTTAGATGAAAAATTATATGGTCTGTTTGATTAATTTAGAAAGTTTTTATTACGGTTCTTAGCGTAAAACATGATGAAATTGTGATACCAGTATTTTCTTGAAAAAATTATGAAGAAAAAAACATTTAGCTAAAATAATAAATATAACCAAAGTAACACACTACACAAAAACAAAGGAAATGTAGAAACAGTAAAACATTTAAATATTTTGGAAAAACAATAACGTACTGGAATAGGAAGAAAGCAATTAAACTTCGAATTGGTAAATTAAAGAGGGCACAAATCTTAACACGAGTACACAAATCTTGACAAGAACAGAAATATAATATGAAACAGAAAGACTCTCAGTGGTGGAACTCAAAAGAAAAAGAGTAATTCCTAAGGAAGAATTTAGAGAAAAACAAGAAATGTGGCGACAAATTGGTTAAAAGATTCGTTTTCAAAGCGGGCGATAACGCCCCCTTGTGAGCGCTGGAAGCCTTCAGGGGGGGGGGGCAGCAGAAATCCTACAGAAAATTGGGGGCGTTCAGGCTGGCTGATAAAAAAAAGGCAAAAATTATGTTTCCCTGACATTTCAAATTAAAATTAAATACATACTACACTAATACAAAAAATTAAAGGGACACCTATGTTTTATGACAAAAAATGTTATGTTAAAGTTAAAGTAGTTTGTAATCAAACTACTTTAACTTTGGCATTAAGAGGCTTAGAGAGACGAATAAAAAAAGAATTAAAGCCTGAATACTCTACTTTTTGAGAGTATACTTCAGATTTCAAAAATCATCAAATTAGAAAAAAATCAGTGAGAAATTGCTCTCATTTAAAATTTAAGTTTCAACTCAGAAATAGGATATGCCACGTTTAAAAACAATAATTGTAATTGCTGTTTTTAAGATGTGCTCTTAAAAACAGCAATTGTAATTATTTTTTTTACCGGATGATAAATCCGAATGTAGGCGGTGGGAAAAAAGCGTTTGAGACTCAATGGATTAAAATAAATAACGAAAAGCTCTATCAAAATATTAAATCAATAACAACAGAAATAAGAAAAAGAAGACTAATGTTCTATGAAAACTTGATAAGAATGGACCACAGTAAACTAAAAAAAAAATTTATTATACGCCAACCCCTCGTTAGAAAGACTTAACCGAATTTAGACTCTCAGAAATGGATGCGATAGAAGCAAGTACAGGAAAATTATTAACTGAATTTAAGGAGTTCCAAGAGGCTAAGAAAACAAAAATAAAAAAAAACTAATAGCTGAACGTCTTGAATAACTAGAAGAACAGCCTTAGAAATTAAGAGAAATACGATAAAGATTTGTTGTTCGGTCCCCAGTAAGCCAATTCAAATAATAAATTAAATATATATTTATGTATTTCAAAAAGCCTTAACGATCAGTAATAATGTAATTTCTTTATGTGGTTTCATTGTATTTCTTCTCTTATATTTATCAACACGCGAGATTCTCGTCTTTGCATTTCTTCTATCGAGTAGCTTTTCATCATTATTTGCCTACCTTTATATTTTTTATTACAACTTCAGGTATTTTATTTATCGCATAAATCTGTTATCTATTTGTAGCCTCTTAATCATTGACAGGTTAATTAAAATGATCTTATTCTGTGTTTTTTTTTTCTTAACCAATACAGCATTTATAGCATAATACATAACAAATAATAATCGTACAGTATTTTAGGTTTTCTTTAAACATTTCAGCTTGACAGAAGGCGAATAAATCAAGTTTCCATTAAAAATAGAAATTTTTAGCGCGCGCGCGTGCACGCGCGCTATTAAAAAGATTTAGGACTTTTACGTCCATTCAACAATTTCAACATTTTGTAGCATTGAATAATTATTACTTTTTTTTCAAAATCACCCTTCAATTCCTTAAAAGCAACGAGTACCAAACTAGAGCCTAGTTACACTCCTTTTTTAATTATTTTTCTTCACGTATTTCTTCTCCTATTATCAAATCTACCTGATTATTAAAATTGTACATAATTCCCCAAATACATCAATCCAGTTTTCTTTAAAATTTTGAATATTTTATTTTGCATTAAATTATCAAACTATTTCTTAAGAAATAAAAATTTAATACATGTGTTTATTTTCCTAAACCTATTTTCTAACATGAAATTTTAGGGCTTAAATAATTATAATAATTTATTTAGAGAAAAGAATTAGATTAAACTTTTTTAATTGATAATGACCCCATCTCAAATTATATTTATTATAACACCAAATTTATTTTTTTCTTCAAAGTATTATATTACACATGAAGATTATAAGAATCATTTTAAATTTACAATAAATATAAAGGAAAATCATAATGAACTACTAATAAAAATAAACTATTTCATTTTATTTACAAAAATTATAAATAAAACAAAAAGATGAGGGTGGAATAGATATATAGAGAGACTGATAGGAACAAAAGAGGTGAAGAAGAGTACATACATCACAGGAACAATGGACATTTAGTTGACTTCAAATATTGAAATATGGGAATTCGATGGTGGGCCCTGCTTGGACCACTTTCCTATGTTATATAATGCCAAACTACACTAAACTAAATTGAATATAATCGGCATTCTTAATCTAGACAAAGAACTAGCGTAGAGGGTTAATTCAAGAGATATAGTATACTATAACAGGGAATAGAAAGAGATAGAAGTTCGGGGAGAGAAGTTATTTTTAAATAAATAATTGAGTCAGGGACGTTGATTGAACTAATGGAAGCCAAAAAGAAGATTAGAATTCGGTTCCTTTTATACCATTTAACCGACCCTCGGCTGTATGTTCAATACACTTGCAATCTCTCTAGTAACCGAGATATATATCTACTCTGTATATATATGAGTAGCCTGCAGGTCTATCCCTTCCCGTATTCAACATTCAGTATAAAACGTTGTCACTTAACACAACAGAACAAACATTAGAAAGGAGGCGGTTTTACTGACAATGACAGTAAATATTAGATCCCTTGTCTTTGTTTTCATCTAAACCCTTGTCATCTAGTCTTTACCATTTCTAATGTACTCGTACAGAGAGTTATATTGTTTTTAAACTAACTCCACTCACCGATAACAGTTTCCTTCTGTCTCTTTAACCTTCCTTTGTTTAATTCTCATGAATATTTTGTTCTATATAATAAATAGTTAAATAATTTAAAGTTATAGTTCTTATAAATTACCTAGAAAGAAAACACTCACCAACAATTTACAGAAAAAAATTCTCATACAGAAATGTTAAAGCATTATTTTCTTTAATTCATTAATTATAAGTAAATTTGTTAATCACTTTATAGGAATAAGAAGCGTACAATAATATTAATCAAATCATGAAAGAATTTTTGGCTAATTATCTTCTAAATGTCTTATGGAAGAAGAAATTCCTTATAGAATGCAAGTCATTATTTAAAAAAGAAATAAATAATATAAATACTTTTATAAAATAAAACATTAAACTGGATAAAGGAAACAATTAAAATCGACACAAAATAAAATTTTTAAAGCGTTAACTTCTAAATATTTGACTACGTATTAAAATACATGTAAAAATAATAAATAGAATTCTAAGATTATTTAATTAACAATATTTAGAAATTTACTCACAGTGTAATACATTTTTCTATGAAAGGAAATCTATTGATTTAATTTTAAATGAGTTGGCCAAAGAATCTTATAAATCATTGAACCTGGACCCTCGGAGCTCAGGTCAGCCCGGGCGAATCACGGAGCCGTATCAGGGACTTCTTAGTGCATCCCGGGTCCAGGGACCTACGGGCCTACCCCATGGCCGCAGATTTCGTCTCCCTCACTATTCCCAATTTACCCAGAGGGCTCACCCTCTGGAACCCCGCACTGCACGTTATCCTCATGGTTGTGAGAGTAATACTGATAAATAATAATTATAATATTCAGGCTTTATAGAGATCTGAAAAAGAAACTAAATTACAAAATATAGAATAATAGTAACTTTTATTTTTCTATTTAGCCTCCGGAACCACTTTAAGGTATTACTTCAGAGGATGAATGAGGATGATATGTATGAATGTGAATGAAGTGTAGTCTTGTACAGCCTCAGGTCTGGAAAGTCGAGAGTTACAGCGTTCAAGTCCTAGTAAAGCCAGTTATTTTTACACGGATTTGAATACTAGATCGTGGATACCGGTGTTCTTTGGTGGATGAGTTTCAATTAACCACACATCTCAGGAATGATCGAACTGAGAATGAACAAGACTACACTTCATTTACACTCATACATATCATCCTCATTCATCCTCTGAAGAATTATCTAAACAGTAGTTACCGGAGGCTAAACAGGAAAAAAGAGAGAAGAATGAGAGAGAGGTCAAGTGTGGTAAATTGAAACCCTACCACCATAGAACACCGGTATCCACGATCTCGTATTTAAATTCGTGTAAACTTTTGCTATGATTTGAACCTTATAACTCTCGATTTCGAAACCAGCTGATATCCGATGACGAGTTAACTATTAGATCAGCCGGGGGGGCTAGAATAATAGTAACTTTTCTTTTTTTTTTGTTTAACCTCCGGGATCACAGTTAGGTAATGCTTCAAAGGATGAGACGAATGATTTGTAGCGTGTGTGAAAATGCCATACCCGACCGGGATTCGAACCCGAGACCTTTGGATGAAAGGCCGAGACGCTACCACTCGCGCCACGGAGGCCGGCAGAATAATAGTAACTATGGTAACAAAAGTACACACGCCTTTGACGACGAAAAATTCATAACTTATTTTTTTGCCATGGTGGCAGAAGTATAATAATGAAGTAAAAGGATTAATGTTCTTTTTCCTTAATGAATATCTTTAATTCATTAAGATTTAATATGGGTTGAAGGGAGTATTTGTTTTGTTTATCACGAACGAACAAACAAAAACTTTCTTCCTCTTTATGTATATAGATTACTGGCAAACACCATGAAGGAGTTGTAACATCTCAGCCTTTCATCTGAAAAATTTCGGTTTCAAATCCCGGTCAGGCTTCGAATTTTTCACATATCATCAGTAAAATTTTCATTTAATGTTCATATCTATTACTTTTATGCTAACGTGGTAATCAGTTATTTAATAAAACATTTATTAAATAACTGTTATTTAAGTTATTTAATAAAACATTTATTAAATAACTGAAGCATAATACCGGTAAGTTTTTTGTTGTTTTTTCTCTCCACATGACCAAATTACTATCCTCTTTAAAACGAAAATATTTCTGTTATGTAGTTTAAAACATAATCGTGTGATAAGAGGATAATGTTGTAGATTTCTGCGAATGATTCTGTAAGGAATAGTCGGCAGATAGTATAGTATAGAAGAATGTCGTGCCTGCACAACTCACGAGAATGGATTAAGTGTACATCACCAGTTATTTAGGGCAACTGTGAATAAGCTAAAAACAATCATATAACCGTCAACCAAAGGACGGCAAAATAAAAAAATTTAAAACAAGTGAATATTTTTATATCAAGCCATGTTTTCTTACATAAAAAAAAAAGTTGAAAATAAATTTAAAAATTTATATTTTAGCTAATCTCCGTGACGGAGTGGTAGCGTCTCAGCTATCATCCAAAGGATACGAATTCGGATTCCCCGGTCAGACATGACATTCTTCATACGTTATAAAAATCCCCATTTTAATATTCTCTCGCACAAGATTTGAACTCGAGAATTAATTCGTCACGCAAAAAAAAAATTGAAGTTATCTGAATTTTTAATTTAAAAAAAAATCAGTCTTCATAAAATAATTATATTAATCGATAGTAAACAAGGTTCTGATTAACCACTTTTAAGTTTTATATCCGGAAAAGTTGTCAAATATTCTGAAGCAGCCCATGATAGAATTATATTATAGACAAGAATGTACGTAAACAAATTAAAACATTAATAATTACGACGAACGAAAAACGTTTTTTTACTAAAATGCAACAAAGAATAGATCAGGAAAAATCTGGCAACCAAAAGTAATGAATCAATAGTTTAAAACCTGATATAAAAAAAATTATAACTTCACAAAATACAAAGCATTAAAGGATGGATGCACTTTTCCCTTTTCCATAGGATGTACTATATATATATATAATATATATATATATATATATTTTAGAGATTTTTCGAAATTAAATATATCTAAATATATATATTTACTGGCATTACTGGATTACTGGCAAACACCGTGTAGGAGTTGTAACATCTCAGCCTTTCATCTGAAAAATTTCAAAACAACGAATAGATCAGGAAAAAGCTGGCAACCAAAAGTAGTGACTTTTGGTTGCCAGCTTTTTCCTGTTAATCAATAGTTTAAAATCTGACAAAAAAAAAAATGAAAAAATTATCACTTCACAAAATACTAAGCATTAAAGGATGAATGTACTTTTCCCATCAGTATTATTTGGGAATTTAAAATTTGTTCCCAATAAAATAAAACGCATCATTTAGATAAAAATAATAAATTAACATGCATTTAAACTGTAAAAATATTTAAATTTTTATAAAATTACATTATTCATGAGGTGAAATGCTTTTAATTTGCAATTAATTCAATTAGTTCCATTAGCATTACTACTGATATTATATTCTATAATCCAAACACTCACGAGTAAAAAATATTTATAAAATTGTGCCTCGTTAGATATAGCACAAGCTAAATTTCCTATCAACGATTTTTTTAAAAATAAATAAAAATCAATCCACGTATAACTTAAAACACCACACCAAATTTCATTTTTATTGGTTAAGCCGTTCCTAAAACATAAAATCAAATAGGGGCCGACACAAATCTACGAGTACCTTCACCAGTATAAAAATTACTTACAGAATACTTTAATACAAATTTTACAATATTTTACAAAAGTACTGTATTCCTTGAGGATATCATTTGTATTATTATTGAAATTACAAAGAAGTTGAGTTTAACTGAAGAAAATTTAAAAAAGAAAAAACACATGCTCCAAGTTAAGTTAATATAAATATTTCTAGACATAACAAGCAACCGGACTGATCTAATGGTTAACTCGTCATCGCAAATCAGTTGCATGATAGCTGATTTTCGAAATCAAAGGTTCTGTTGTACAAATCCTTGAAAACTTATTGATTTTATACGGTTTTGAAGACTAGACACATCTCGGAAATGGTTGGCCTGATTCTGTACAAGACTACTCTTTACACATTTCATACTCATCTCATTGACCTTGGTGAGGAGGAGTTGCTTATTATTTACTCTCTCTTGTTTCCTGTTTTGCCTCCGGTAACTACCGTTTAGATAATTCTTCAGAGGATGAATGAGGATGATATGTATGAGTGTAAATGAAGTATATACTTGTACAGTCTCAGTTCGACCATTCCTGAGATGTGTGGTTAATTGAAACCCAAATAATACCGGTATCCACGATCTAGTATTCAAATCCGTGTAAAAACAACTGGCTTTACTAGGACTTGAACGCTGTAACTCTCGACTTCCAAATCAGCTGATTTGGGAAGAAGCGTTAACCACTAGACCAACCTGGTGGGTTGCTTATTATTTACTAGCTGAACAGATTGCAACGTACACATTAGGAATATAAATTTTAAAAATATTTTTTACTCCCTTGTACGAAGTAAAGAAGGTATTGTATTCGCGAAAAATTTATGTTTTCAGTTTTCAACGGAAATATCCATTTTAACCATCCTGAATCCATTTTGACTAATTTCGGCGTGACGTCTGTACGTACGTAAGTAACTCGCATAACTAAAAAACGATTAGCCGTAGGATGTTGGAATTTGGGATTTAGAACTGTTGTAACATAATTGTGCACCTCCCATTTAGATTGCAATCGACTGAACCAAATGTCAAAAAAAAAAGCCAAAAATCCCAAATAATTTGAATTTTGGACTTTTTCTTCATTACAGTAATAAGCCCTCATTGATAGTTTTTCAACGATATATCATAAGCGGTATTTATTTTCATTGGTTTCAGAGTTATACACAAATAAATGTTTAATTTCTGAAATATTTGGATTTACAAGATAAGGCACATCGGTTCGAATCCAACTTCATCTCCTTTTTTATAGCTTTTTTTAATTTTTTTTGTTTAACTTGTTTTTAATACAAAATTATTGATCTATTAATAATTATAAACCCTTGATTGTAAAAAATTTTTACAATAAATAATATTATTCAATAATAATAATAAAATATAAAGAAAATTCAGAAGTTATTAGTGAAATAACATTTTATTTCACTAATAACTTCTGAATTTTCTTTTAAAAGAAACGTGAATGTACTTTGAATATACTTTTAAAAGTGTGTATATATAATTTAATAGGCATTATTACAAATGTGTATAGGTACAGTACACATATGTACAGTTGGTGAAACATCTAGTTATTTAATATTAATTGAAAATTATAAATTAGAATCGTATTATTTTTTTAATTTTCTAGTTTAATTTCTGTTTAATTTTATTTAATTATTCTGGAATTTCTGTTAATTTTATTTAAGTTAAAGTTAACCCTAAATCGGAGTTGATCTTCATTTCGTTTATTTTTTTTTTTTTTGTCAATCATTTAATCGATCTTTGATTTGATATAATTCTTCTGATCGTAATTTGTGTACACGTTCTCTAGTTTTCAAATTTTCTCTCTATCAATTATATTCATTATCATTATTATATTAATTTTTTTATTCTTCCTTCGTTCTTAATACTTTCTTCTTCATATTACCTTATTGTAGTTTTTTCAGATATATTTCCTCATGAAATCCTTCTTTTTCCTGTATGATAGTTTTTTTTTTTTCATTTCTGATTATTCCCCAATAATGGAATAATAAAAACTGAATATTTTACACCGTAAGTTCGAAATTAACATTTTAATCAGTATATAGGGTTCACTAAACGGAATAGTTTAATTATTAACTTTATTTATACGACACACCAGAAACCTGAAACTTTTGTTAATCATCTACTAACGAAAATACGAATAATACTGATCTAGTAGTACGAGTAATAAAGGGACTTTTTATCTATCCTAATATTTTGGGTAAGAATTAATAATTGTATAAATATTTGATGTTAATAAAAACTAATATTTCAGCAATAAAGTAACTGTCCGCTTTATTAAAGAATTGGAGAATCCTATCTCACTTCAAATGAAATAAGTTTAAATGAAGTTCAGCAAAAGATGTGTATATGTAATTTAATAGAATAAGAAAGTCATGTGGTAGCCACATCAGATTTTTTTTAAAATTATAGTACAGTAAGACCCCGTTATAACACGGCACCCGGAGACAACGCTTATACTCGCGTTATAAACAAACCGCGTTATTTCGAAGACATAACAAAAAAATAATGCCAATTGTGTTAATATTGTAATACAATTAAAATAATGTCGAATGTTACAGTTAAACAAGAGAATATTATGGGATAAAATATAATCAATAAAAATAAAAGTAGAATACTAGGTATGTATTGTACAGTACTTACATTTATGTAGCTGTATTTCATTTTCGAGTTGTATTTTTTTCGGAACGGCAAAGTACAATAACAGTACACTTTTTTAAGAACTTAGTTTAATTGAAAATACAGTACTGTAGTAACTGATTTGAATTCATAATATTTTAAAGTACTTTACTAGAACACATCATTACATTAACATAATACATTTCAATGTATATAACTTAACACTTAGTTTTAAGACGGTTATTTGAAAAAGTAGTAAGTTATTTTTGTATGCCTGGAGTTCATATTTCTTTTTAGAGCTACGTGTAATTTCACAGAGTTAAACGATTAGAATATTTATTTATTCTGTTCAATTTATTATTAAATACGTATACATAGTTAAAGTATATTTAAGTATACATAGTTTAAGTATACAACTACTAAGAAGTACAATTTTTTTTGTAACTGACAATTTTTTTTTTGGAGGGGGTATAACAGACCTAGCTATAACAGGTATCCGCTTTATAGCCAGGTAGTACTGAATATTATATAATATAATATATGTAATGTATAATATTATTATTATGATACATATCTATTAACAAAATGAAATCACAGTAATGAACATCCTTAACTATGAGAAAAAATTACTTTCTAATTACTGATTCTTTTGTATGGTTGACATTTCAGAACTTTTCGATACAATTCTGCTTCCATATTTTACGGTAACCTAAAAGCTGAAAGCATTTCCATGTTTGTATTATATATAAAGAGGTTTGTGTGTGTGTGGGGGGGGATGCGCGCGCGTGTATGTAGACCAATTTAAAAAAATAACTCGATAACATTCGGCTTCCTTAATATTATATTAATTCATACTTAACGGAAATTGTAATAATTTTACAATTGTAATAAATGTTTTGCTTAAAATAGTTCCCGATCTCCGTGGCAAAGTTAGAGTATCCCTTTTATCTGGAAATTAGAGATTTAAATTCTCTAACTCTCTTGAGAAAAAACAGCGAGAAAAATACGTATTATTAATAAGCAAGTAAAATTTGAACATTAATAAAGGATTAGAAAAATTTAATTTAACTAGCTTCTCCTACCTGCGGCTTCACACGCGTACTTATAACAATGTAGCCCATAAAAAGAATTTTTTTTCTATAAAAAATAAAAAAAAAATTCATCGAAATCGGTGCAGTAGTTCTTGCGAAATAAATTAATTTACCCGTTTCACAAAAAGACAATGTTTTTTTTCAAAATTGCATTATTTCTTAATTTTTCAATAAAGTTTACATATCATCCTTATCTTATTCGGCCGAGCCGAGGGAAGGAAGTTGGAGGTATTATTTAGTAGTTGAACAAAATGTAACGTACACATTAGAAAAAAAATAAATAAAAAATATTATAAAAATAAAATTCAATAAAAATATTGCTAACGCGAATACAATCTATTCACTAGAAATATATATTTTTAATATTACATTTCATGAAAAGTTATTTAATATACAAGACTATATATGCAAATATTTTCGATTTCTTATGAATTTCTTATAAAGCTTGGAACAAAAGAATTTAATGTAAAATGTGCTAAATGTAATAACATGTTAAATATGCGAACAAAATGTTCGAATCTTTTGGAAAATAACTGTTAAAGTACAATTTTTACAAAGGTAACATTAGTCTTTTTTTTTTACAATTTATCCCGAGCATTTCTAAAAATATATATTTTATACATGTTTTTTTTTTTAATAAATCTTTCTTAACCTTTTCCTGCATTATATACATAAGATTATACAAAAAAATAATCTGCATAATCATATTAATTAATATTCTCTTGTTAGATGTTTTATATTCTGTTTCTAATTTATGGTTAGATGTTTTATATTCTGGTTCTACTGTATATTTGATATTTGGAATATTATTTCTAAATTAAATAAGCTGTAATTTCATTTTTAACCCTTTAAAATATATTCACTATTTTTACATTATAAAATTAAAAAAAAATAATAGTAAAAGAATTTCTTTAAATAAGAAATAGAATCCAGACTTTTTTCTTTTATTTTTAATTTCAATTGGTAGGAGTAGTTACCAATTAAAAACAATTATCAAAAAATTAACTTTAAAAAGACGAAATTTAAAAAATGCAGTTTTTTATTACTTTCAAGTTCAGTTTTTGTTTTAATAGAGCAGTTATTTCATTTCTGTTACCTGGATTTATCAACATATAATGTAGATCAAGACATTGATCAAAAAACTAAACAAGTTCCAGTCAAAAAGTGCAACAATTCGGAGCACACTGATGAAGAAATCTAGGAAGGATACCAGGCTAAAATTTTACAAAACGATGGCCGTCCCGATTTTATTATATGGTTCAGAGATATGGATGGCTAGTACAAAGTATAAGAGCAGAATTAAAGCATCGGAAATGCAATTTCTGAGATTTATGAAAGGTCATACGAGACTCGAATGATTATACAATGACGATATCTGGAAAGAGTTAAATATATATATGATAGAATATAAAATTTTAGAGAATAAAGAAAGATGGTTAACGTACCTGAAGAGAATGCAGGATGAAAGGTTACCCAAGAAAGTACGGAGGACCTATACTCCAAAAAGAGGTGGGAAAATTAAGGAAGCATAGGTGAAACATTGAGCCATTTTTTGGGATCGAAACTGGTGATTCACCTACAACGAAGAATAAAGAAGAAGAAGGATGTTCAGTTTTTTAAGGAGAGTTTATTATAGATTTAAACTTATTTTTTCCAGCATTGTAGCAAATGATACTAAAAAGAATTTTTTTTTTTTTTGTTTTATTTCAATTAAAACAATTATTAGCCAAGGTAAAAAACCTTTATGAAAAACTAAAAACTTTTATGAGAAGAAAAATAAAAATAAAAAAATCTGATGTGGACACCATATGACTGCCTTGTATGACTATTAAATTACATATACACATTTTTTTTTTAATGAAAAGTACGTAAAATTTTATTTCACTAATAACTTACGATTTTTCTTTCATATTTTTTTTTTTTTTATTGTTATAATTGAATTATTATTTATTGTATTTTTTTTGTTACAATCTGAGGTTAAAAATTATTAATAAATTAATATATTTAAATTAAAAAAAAAAGATGAAGTCGGATTTGAACCGATGTGCCTTCCCCTTGTAAAATCAAATATTTCATTAATTAAAATTTTATTTGGCTATAACTCGGGAACCAATGAAAATAAGTACTACTTATGATATCGTTGAAAAGTTCTCAATGAGGGCATATTACTACAGTTAAGAAAAAGTCCAAAATCCAAATTTTTTTTAGATGTTACAACAGTCCTAAACCCAAATTTCAACATCATACGTCTAATCGTTTTTGAGTTATACAAAGTAGATACGTACGTACATACAGATTTCACGCCGAAACTTTTCAAAATAGATTCGGGGATGGTCAAAATGGATATTTCCGTTGAAATCTGAAAACCGAAATTTTTCGCGATCACAATACTTGCTTTACTTCGAACAAGGAAGTAAAAAATATAATCTCGATTCACTGATGAACATCTTGATGATTGTTAAAAAACAAGAATATAATCTCACTGTACTAATTACGAGGTACTAGCCAATAACATGCAATACCAAAAAAGATCACGCTGATTTTGAGATTCATATTTTTTAAAACGTGTTTTATGTAATGTAAACTTTGTATGTATTCATTTAGCACAAGAATTTAAATAGTTTTTATATATTTTAATATTAAAAATTACACATAACAATAAATATTTTTTATGTATTATTAGTCAAAAATAAATTTTATTTGGAAAAATAACTGGTGCCGGCCGCCTGGCCGGTATTATAGAATGTCTTCTAGGGTACAAAAGGTTGAGAATCCTTGCTGTTGATGATTCGTGATAAAAATAGATTCAAAATAATTATTTTTTTAAAACCAATCCAACCAAATTTCTATTTATTTTTTTTTTTTAATGAGTGTAAAATATTTAAAATTTTGAAGTGTTAAATTTTTTAATCTAATTCATTACATCTCTAATCTTAAAGTAAATTATTTTCTTTCTGAAATTATTTTGAACATTCAAACAATATAAGAAATATACGTGCTAAGCAAACTTAAACATTCCCCCACTAGTTTTGGTATATTAATATTAGTTATGAAAGATGAATATTATACTGTACAGCTTGAATACCATCGACTAATTTAGTAACTACTCTGTGAAATAACCAATGTACAGTTAGGAGCCAACTGGAAGAAATCATTGTTCCATCATCTTACAGGCTAACGAGTGAACTCTTCACATTCAGTAATTCACAATAAGGAGTACTTAAAGATCCACCCACTAGTCGATCCAGTTTGAGTGTACACGAAAGGTCCGCTAGAAAATTATTGGTACATCTTTATTTTTATTTTTATTCTTGCGTAGAATAATCTGACGTTATATCTTCTCTACTCGCAGCTTATAACTTGTTTGACAACTTTAAAACTTTATACTGCGGTAAGTGCAACTTTATTCTACTTCAAGTTCTAATAGCAATAGTTGAAGTAACCCTATTCTTACAACTTCTAAACAACTTTTTCTATTATATTAAATTCAAACAACAGTTTAGTATAACGACTTTCTTAGTTATTATTTTTTCTAACTTTAAACGAGGAATGTATTTTTCCATTCACAAAATATAAATTTCTTTTCAATGAAAAACTAAACAAACCTCTAGAATAATAATTTTTTTTTTTTTTTTTGGATGATTAATTCACGATATAAATTTGAAGCGTGTGCGATATAATTTTGTAGCGTATGAAAAATGCCATGTCTGATCGCGATTCGAACCTGGGACCTCCAGATGAAAGGCCGAGACGCTACCACTCCCCTACGGAAATCGGCGTATTGGAATAAATTATATTTCATTTAATTTATTTTATTATATACATAATTTTTATCATAATCGAATTTTCAAAAAACTTTCATCGAAATAATAGCTTTAAAACATAATCATAAAAATGTTTTAACAACTTTTTTTTTTAACTTTATTATATTCTCTATTGAATCAAAAAATGAATCCTCTGGGAAGAAAATAAATTTTCCAATTTATAAGCAATTTTTGACAAAAAAAAAAGGAAGGATAAATTTATGTATACATAAAAATAATTTGATAAAAATATTTCATTAAAAAGAAAATTAATTAATAAAGTTATAATATTAATCTGATTACTATTATTGTAAACTTTAATATAATTTCTCTTTTATTAGGGAAATTTAATACAAAAAAATTTCATTTTCAATAACGATTTTTTGTACTGTCTCGTGAATTTTTTTTAGTAACAATAAAACTGAAATTTAGATAATTAAGCCAGAAAATGAAAAAAACTTTAAAAAAAGTTTTACGTTCAAGAGACTTATTTTTCTTTTCTAATCGAAGAATAAATTTCTTTATCTATATTATTCAGTTATTTTTGTTGTTTTTATTATTTTCAATTTTTGTTTTAATTCTATTAAATTTTTATTAGTCCCTCCTTTTAAACGAGATATTATGAAATTATATTTTTTTTTTAATTCAGTTAATAATGCACGTATATTTCGTATTATCAAAAAAATATTTATTCTTTCTGAAAATTTTACATATGGGATATATTTAAACACGCTACACTTAGGCGTGTATATTTATCTTTAAATTCATCTTAACAGAAATAATTTTAATATATTTTAAATAAATCATTCGATTTTTGATTTTTTATTTTTATTTATATTGTTTTTCGACTTACAAATGTCTGAAACATGGATGTAACATTACATTCACATAAATTCTTCCAATATTTGTATTTTATCTTTAATTATATTTAATCATGTATAAAAACATTACAAATCATCTGAATAAGTAATAATTTATTACGAAATTTATCATGCGTCAAAAGAAAAGAAAAACGAGGATGAGGAAACTCTTAATTAAGATAAAACGGAATAATAATCTTGGAATCAATATCTTAAATTTAGATTTTCTTTTAATTAAATTTATAAATTTTACATCATAGTTCTAGAACTATGATGCAAGAAGGAAAGTATGCTAATTAGTAAAAATGTGGGGTATGCGTCTTTCATTTCTCGACGTTTCATGACCCAGAGACCCCCAAAAAAAATTGTATTTATGTGCGTCGGCCTATCTGAAGCTTAATAACTTTTATTGGATACAACGATTTTTATGAAATTTGGCAGAAAGGCTAATGTATATGGCACAATTTGTCGGTAAATGTTTGGGGTCGATATCTCCGTGGGGTGGGGTAGATAATTTCTTTAGGGTCAATTTACTCAAAATTTTGCGAACATAACCCCACTTTATATTAAGCTCAGTACATACGTACATGCTTATCTAAGACCATAAATGTGGCCAAAAATCGGAAGACGCACTCAAACATCTCTTCCCATCATAATATTAACAATGGACCGAACAGATATATCTGGAAGGCATGTGAAAGAATTTTCTGGGAAACATCAGGGGGTATCCTACCATTGGCTCTCTGTTGGGGGGAATTTTTATTAATTTTATTTTTATACTTTTTAATTACTGTAACATAAAAACCATAATCCACCGGAAATGGAGACTAGTCATCTCTCGTGTCTATGTATTTTAACTTATCACACCAGTGTTGCGTAGGCTTTTTATACAAGAGATGTAATAATTTCTTATAAGAAAATGTATACGTAACTTCCCAAAACATTTTATGTACTTTTTTCTTAATGGCAACCCATGCGTTTACGTATTCCTTTTTGATCAAAAGAATTGTGCTATATCCTGTTTTTTAGTCTTTTTTTTTTTTTAATTTAGAACTCAGCACCAAATAATAGCTAAAGATGTAAAGAAAGAATTAATATTGAAATTATTTAACGGGAATAAATCGGCATAGATTTATTATTTTTCTACAAGAAAAGTATTTATCCACTGACATGATGGAAATGGCAAAAACAATGAAACAGGTAAAAACCTAATGATTAAGTGAAAAAATAAACAGTAATTGCATTGAAAAAAACTGTGTTAAAAGGCTATGTGGGTTAGATCTGTAATGAAAAATGTAGTTTCTTTTTTGTGAATATTTTATAATTATTTTAATTTATCAGATTTTAATCAATTTGTCATTAATTTATACATTATAATTAAAATGAGGAAAAAATTGGGTTTTTTATTACCATTATTATTACTACTATTATTATTATTATTAAACGTACAACCCTTAAAACCAATTCGGTATGAAAAAAAAATTACAAATATCATTTATTTAACGGTAATCTACTACATTCCATCACGTAATAGCATTACCTAGCAAAATCATATAACCAACACCCTCGCTTTCAATTAATTTGTTGTACATTTCCCAGTATTAAATTACGTATCGAATTATTACATTTCATCTTGCTACATATTTCAAACCTATCAAATGAATTAAATTATACTGTAATCAATTTATATAAACATACACAATTATCATTTCTACGCCTCATTGAATCATATACTCACTGACCACAGTTTAACTCATAAAAAAAACTCCGGAACTAAATCCATTATTAGAAGATTTTTTTCTCCTCCATCAGCAGCTGACGGAAAATTTTATAAATTTTGGATAAAATTTGTCCGAGGGGTACATGCCCGTAGAGAGTTTCCTAGTAAATAGAAAGAGAAAAACCTCTATACGTTTTTAGCCATTCTCGAAAATTGTTGTACCACTGACAATAAAACCGTTCTTCATTAAATATATATATTTATAAAGTACAAGAAATTATCGTAAAAACCCGGAATACTCCATCATCCAAAATTGATAGGAACGTTAGCAAAATGTTATTCATTAATTTAAAATCTTATTTTTAGTTTCAGAAAATATTAGAAAAATATTTTAATTTTTTTTTTAGATTTCATATGACTACTACAATTTTTTTTTTTAAGGAAATTCATTATTTATTATGTATTTTTTACTTAATTATAATAAATCTATAATATATTCCCAATAATTTGTCTTATTTTTTCAAGGAAAAATAAAATGAAAATATTATTCAAAAATTTTAATAATAATCCATTTATATTTTCAGGAAAAAATTGAACTTATCAAAAATTAAAATTAAGACTTTTTATAAAAAAATACATAAATTAATTAAAATATAACTTTCACTACTTTTTTTCTTAATATTCATTCTGAATCAGCAAATTTTATACACACATATATATATATACGAATAAAACATTTTTCAATAAGGAAGAAGAAACCCCACTAGACATAAAAATATTATTAATAGTCATAGAAAAATGTTTAAATATTATATTTTTATCCATTAAAATTTGTTACTAAAATTCATGCTGACGTTTAAATACAATGGAGCTTTTAAAAAAGAAGTTAGTTTAATTTATCCTATTACATCTGTAGTACTGCAGCTCTTACACCAGCATAGCTGTTATGAGAAAGTGTATAGATCAGGAAAAATGTTGGCAAAGGTATTTTTGTAAATGTCAATGTTTCAAAACAAAAAAAAGCAGTCTAAAAATATAAAAACGTTACAGAAATCTCCAGAAGGTGGATTTATATACATACATATGTACGTCTATGCGTAAGCCTTTATACTGATTTTATCTCCGGACTGGATTACGAAAATTCTTTGAAATGGCTTGAAAAGCTTTTAATTACGGGGCGGGCATTGAGCTTTAGTTATTAGTTTACTTATTAAATTATTTAAAGTTCTAAATTTTTAATTCGATCAGATTGATTGGTAGAGAATTTTCAAAATTTTTTTAACAGTTTTTCTCATATCTCAAAAACCCGTTGATTTTTTTCCAGTTGGCAGGTCAAAGTTCCCAGCTTTGACCTGATTTTTGACCACATGGAACAAGGGAGTATTATGTTAACCATACTTTTTTTTTAATAAATTGTAATTTTTTTACCGTTTTGAATAACATTACTGAAAACTAAACCAACTTAGTAAATATTATTACTTAAGTAATTAATAAATAAATACTTAACAGAAACAAGATAACTGCCACGAACCCGTACTTAATATATCAATTTTTTAAACTTTAATTTTCAAGATGAAAATTCAACGTATAGTATTAATTACACGAAATAGAAACTTTAAAAGAAATAGGCAATTCCACGAAACGCGACTCAAGAATGTAAAATATTTTAATTTTTTTTTAGAATTTCTGATATTTTATCTGTTTTTCAGGTTCGGGAACGGATTATATTTTTGCAAAGAATTTTCGTATTTTCCTAGTTAAACTTTTAATATTGTATAATTTTGAAAGTTAAATGTCATCTTAACAAGGGGCGTTAAAAATCGGACCCAAATATTTTTACTGAACATTGTGATTTCGGTTTTTTTCAGATTTCAACGGAAATATCCATTTTGACCATCCCTGAATCCATTTTGACAAGTTTAGGCGTGACTTCTGTACATTCGTACGTATTATCTCGCATAACTCAAAAACTATTTGGAAACCGATCCAAAACATTTGAATTCTGGACTTTTTCTTAACTGAAGTAATAAGCCCTCATTGAGAACTTTTCAATGAAATATCATAAGTGGTATTGATTTTTATTGGTTCCAGAGTTATAGTCAAATAAAATTTTAATTAATGAAATATTTGGATCTTGCACGGGGATGGCACATCGGCTAGAATCCGACTTAATTTCCTTTTTTTTAACTTTTTTTTTAATTTAAATTCATTGGTTTATTAATAATTATTAACCTCTGACTGTAAAAATATGTTTACAATAAATAATAAATTCAAGAATTACAATTTAAAAAAATATGGAAAATATTTAATTATTTATTTATTAATTATGTATAAATATAAGTTATTAATGAAATACAATTTTATGTACTTTTTATTTTTTTTTAAATGTGCGTGTGTAATTTAATAGGCGTACAAGAAAGTCATGTGGTGTCCACATCAGATTTTTTCACAGTTATATTTTCAACATTGCAAAAATTAAGTTATTAATATTAAAAAACCTTATAGCGCATTTAAAATAAAAATCTGTCAAGAGCCGTTGTTATTTTTGTTTTTAGCGAGAGAATTAAACAAGAATATACTTTTAATACGAGGGAGTATCCAATTACAATGTTTTAAGAATTAAATTTTAATTACGTAAATACCTGTGTCTAGATAAAATAAGCTCATTTTGCGAGTTTTTTTTAAGACAAGTTCCTTTTTTTAAAAGAACTGTTTACTACGTACAAAAAAAACTGTTTTTTTTTTAACAAATTCATGCGTAATTCCTACACGAACAAATATAAAAACAACAAAGTGTGTTTGTGTATGTGTATGTATGTTTGTGATGTCTATATATAGTTGAACGTTCAACTATTTATTTGTTTGAACAAATGTATATTAGTTCGTGTAGGAATTGCCCATGAAGTTTAAAAAAAAAACAGTTTTTGTTGTAGTAAACATTGTTTTTAAAAAAAAAGTAAATTCTTTAAAAAAAAAACTGTGCGTAGTTATTGTTCGCAAAGAAAAAATTAATCACTCCCCGTCTCTAAAAATTACAATACACTTTTCTGTTAATGTTTCATATATTATACAAAACAAAGGGCCTGATTACCACACATTATCGTGAATACCAGTGTGTTTTTGTGGTTGGCTTTCAATTAACCACGCATTTCAGGAATAGTCGACCTGAGACTGTACAAAACTACACTTCAATCATATTCATTCATATCATCGTCATTCATCCTCTGAAGTAATACCTTACGGTGTTTCTGGAGGCTAAACAGAAAAGAAAAAGAAAGACAATTACACCAAATTTAATAAAAAGATTTCATATTATTTGTAAATTTTACTTCACTTCAATGGACTATACAGTTACTTTTAATAAAGCTTAACATAATCGGCAATTCAAAAAATTACATTGAAAAATATACCATTTGATTTAGAATATAGAATACACTGATCAAGCGATTAGAAAATTCTCTTTAACCCAAAAAAAAACTAACTCCTAAATATTTTTCAAGGCAGTTTATAACATGGTCAACTATTTAGAAAAAACACTTGTCCTAGTTTTAAAACATAAATAATTTAAAAATATAATTTTTAGTAACATATAATTAATTTGATTTTATATCAATTTGTAATCCTTAAAAATTATTAAGTCTTAACAAAGGTAACTTAATTGTTATTCTTTATACAGGAATAAAAATTTCTATAAAATCTGATTTTGATTGTATTATGTGTCTTTGCTCATGTTGTTGTTGGAATATGGTATACCGGATATACCGATGGGCATGGAGTGGGGGAATATTGTGTGCGATGCTCTACCGCTGACGCCGAGGGGGACATGACGCAACAAGTAATGAGGTGTCATGGGAAAGCGTGGGGAATCGAGGACAGTTACTAGTCCATCGTGATGCGTGTAGGGGCCAGGGAGGCAGCCTCTATGCCTAGGGTGTTCGGGCCTACTCACGCGCAAGAGTGGGTGGGTCAGAGCTCCCCGATGATGGCATGGGGGACCCTCGAGGTGTGCATGGTGGGACGGGTAACTGTGAAGGGCAAGCGAAATGCGTATCTGAATCAGGTATGATAGGGACGGGAAGGATAGCTCTCCTGAGGAGAAACATTCTGATCACCGGAAGACGTGATTATTTTCGAGTAGGCACGGGAGACCGTGATGGGATGTCCGAGTTCGAACGAGCTAGGAAAGGCGACTGCGCTGCCATGACACCCTGAGGCGGACTATGTTAAGCTTTTTAGCGTGGGCTGGTCGTCTTGGGGAGTTTAAAAAAAAACTTAATTTTGATGAATCTAATATATAAATGCGAAAGTATGTGGCGGGTTCTGTCTGTCTGTACATTTGCAACAGCATCACACGAGAACCAACCGACCCGTTATTTTAAAATTTTCAGAAAACATTCGTGTTATTCCAGGGAAGGTTTTAAGCCATAGATCGAAACCCTAGCCCCCTTGGGGGTGAAATTGTGAATTTTTCCTCGTCAAAGTTCTTTGTACTTTAGAAACCATTTTTCAGTCTTTTATAATTTAGTTTCTTTTTCAGATATTTATAAAGTTTGTATTCTTTAATTGTTATTTATCTATATTTTTCTCACAACCATGATGATAACAAACATAACGGGGATCAAGGGGTCGAAGCTTTCTGGCTAGACAGGAAATTTGTGTAATCGGCTAATGATATTATAAAATAAAGTTGTCTATTTTCAAAATATGGTTTACATAACTCGATTTAGTCAGCCAATCAAATAATTCTTACGTAATAAATGAAGGAATAGAATACTACGTGATCTTAATATAAGCTTTACGTCTCTCTCAATAATGAAGTTATTGAAAAATGTATACCTAAAATCATTTTTCGATTTTCTATAATTCATAAAATGAAATGAAAATTTTGATTATCAATCTTTGTAAAATAGTCGCCAGAAGAGTCAAATATGTAACTTAACTAACAAATTATTTATCAGAACTCTGGATTATTATAATTTATAAAAATTTATTCTGCTTTCTACCATTCATAATTCAGAAGAATTAATAACCACAAAAATCTTTCCCTAATATTATATTCCTAACTTTTTAAAGAAAATAAATTCTATATTTCTACAATATTAAATTATAGACAGCTGAAGTATAAAATCTCAAAACAAATTTGTTGAATTGTTATAAAAGACAACCAATGACTGGATAAATTGAAACTAATTGGATAAATTGTGAGAACGTGTTATACTAAACCAATATTCTCTCCCAAAACAAAGACACATACAACGTACAAACACAAACTTGCATATAATACATTTGATGCAATATTGTTTGGTATAATAACAAAATTAATTATCATTTAATAACTATTACAATAATAATGATTTCATAATAATAATATAATTGTCAAAATCTCTGTTCTCTAATAATTAATGAAGTTAAAATAATATAGACGTTTGTTTTTAATTTAATAAACGGATAATAAAAATATCCGAAATAATCGAGCGTTTGATTTTCTTTAATAATATTTATAATTTTAAATTTTAAAATAAATATAATTATAAATATTTATAAAAAAATTAAATGAAACTCCTTCACACAAGCTAAATTTTGCTTTCGAAGAAGATGCCAATAGAATATGAATATATAAAAATTACTGTATTAGATATAAATAAATAAAAGGTTTTTTTTGGGGAGATGTCGGGTCGACTGCCTTGGTTATTTAGTCCGAAATGGAAATTTGTAGCGTATAAAAAATTCCATGCATGACCGGAATTCGAATTATTATTGTCAGAATCGCTAGTTTATTAATAACCACTCAGTATTACCAACACTTGTAGAAGCGACAAATATTGTCCCAACAGATATAAAATACAAATTTTATTATACACTGCAGGGTTCGTTTTAAAATTATTAGATGGTAAAATAATCCTCTCATTAATACTTCATATTAAAAGACAGAATACAGTTCAGTATGATTTTACAATTAAATTTCCATGTACAAATGGTTTTAAAGCCGCTTAATATATATAAAAATGATACCTAATGTAATTGGTACTAACTGTGGTACAGAATTTTAGTAATGTAAAAATCTAGAGTATATGTAAATCTTAGCTCTTCCAAGCTACTTCTATCTGACTCTTCTACTTCACGACTATAACCTAGCATGCGTAACACGTGCTACTGGTTGTAACAAAAGTAATGCGTACGAGCTATTAAAAAGTAATTTTCGTAAATAACTACACCACGACAAAGAAAATCATAACATTACAGTCTGTAATAAATAAAAAATACATCAATTCATTTCATATACTTTGTATTTCGTCATTGCTACCGTTTATTTTAAGCAAAATCTTAGTTTAACAACTTGAAAAAGACTTTCAAGAAAAAAATAAATTGTTTCATACCAATCTTGAACAAAATATCAGGCATAATTTTATTTATAATAACAAATTACCAGAACATATTTCGTTACTATAATAATGACGTCATAATTAGATACGGTGCAAGTCATTGCAAATTAATTTATGTGACTTTTGGAATACACTACTTTGGCTGCTGGCGGCCAAAGTAGGCTAAACCTACATTGAGCCTCCACCACGGCTAAAGGGCAGTGGAAGGGATGCCATAGCTTACTACGGATCCGCCTTCAGATATTACTTTCACTGTAGTATAAAATAGTGAATCACATAAAGACATAACACCATATTTACATGAATACGTTCAAAAAGATATAATTTTATACACGTAAGTAGATATAATCGGTTCCTTCTATCCCAAATTTGACCTTTGATCCCGCGGGAATTTCCCTTTTCCCTCTGGGAAATCCTTTTTTCCTCCGGGAAATTCTGTTTTCCCGCGCTCTTTTGCGAGCATCATTTTCAGCTATTGAGTTTTTTTTTCATTTTTGGGACTCGTGCTGAAAAAATTCCAAATATCTCGAAAAGGGTGCCGCCTAGGGCATTTTTTACTGAAAGATAATGCTGTATATTATAACACTCCAACGCGGATAGGAATCATATGAGCCCAATTTTAAAAAATTAGAAAACTATCAACACTTCACACAGACTCCATGTCTAGTGCAGTAGTCTATGACGTCAGCTGATAATGTATCTAATTAGATAATGAAAATCTTCATCGCGAAAATATAACAAAATACAGTAAACTTATCGATCAAACAGTTTATTTTGCATGTTCTAGATGATAGTCGTAGTTTTGTTATTAAATGAATTTTATTATAACATACTACAGCCTGTCTATGACGTCAGGGAATTCCCCGCATCGTATACAGCTGTCAATCATTCATTCTATCAATATTGATGTAATGAGTCTCTAATATGTAATACGTATAAACTGATAAACTAAATCATATTAATAATTAGTTGTATTTTATTAAAAATGATAAAAATTAAATTTTTGTTCGATATTAATAATATAGCATTGACCTTTGATCTCTATTTAATGTAATTTACAGTTTTTTTACGCACGCGCAGTAGCATATTTAATAAATATTTATAAAATACTTTCCTCATTTATTATACAGACAGCACGGATTGTTAACGTGTCTGTTTAGAGAATTATTACGAAACAACTACAAAACGAAAACGATTAACTATCTGCGACTCGAATTCATTCACAATTTTAGAAAAGGCATTTTAAAAAATAATCACTTTTTTATATAAAAATGTAAATGAAAACGGCTTTCTTAGGAAATCTACCTAAAAGCTGCAGATACTCCTTTTTCCCCTCTAAAGCATTCTGCTCGTAAGCCATCTCAAATAACAAAATTTGTAATTACATATATATATATATATTTAACCTGCAGGACCACCGTTAGGTACTGCTTCAGAGGATGAGATGAATGATTCTTAGCGTGTGAAAATGGTATACCTGACCGGGATTCGAACCCGGGACCTCCTGATGAAAGGCCGAAACGTTACCACTCGCGCCACGGTGACCGGCCAAAAATAAATAGGTATAATAGTAATAGATAAGTATACTCAAAACAGGTGGATATTAATACAGAAATTGTTTACTTTATAAAGTAATCATGTAATTAAACTTCAAATTTACAAGCTGTATATCTATTACATATCCAACGTTGTTTCTATTTGGTCTTTGGTTAACAAATCCTTAGACTATATGATTCATAAAGACGCGTATTTACCAAATTTATTACACATATTTATTTATCCATATTAAACAAGCCGGAGGCAAACTCCCGGCTAGTTTAATATAGATAATAAGCCCAGTAGACTCCCTAGTTTTTGCGTGAGAAAGTAACAGACTGACAAACACCACTAGACTTTTATATACATATATATATAAAATAGATATTTTATATTTATATATGTACATACAAGTGAAACAATACAATTAGAATTTCAGTAAATCTCTGTTACTCATTAAATTAATCATTGATGTTTCAGCGATTCATGAAGTAACATACTTAACAATTAATTATGTTAAATATGATATTCATAAAATTAATTATATACTAATAAAATATTAATTGATTTTAATGATAAATTTTCTTTATTAGTTTAAACACAGGAAAACATAATTTTGGAATAATATTTTTGTTTATATATAATTATTTTGACGTAAATATATGCTAATATTATGCTGATTATTATTTCCAATAAAACTGTTTCATTACTTTCATAAACCATATTGTGTTTTAAAATCGACTCTTTTGCTGAATGATTTTTTTTAGACGAAGAAAAAGATTTTTTTTCTGAAAAAGTTTATTTCGTTTATAAGTTAGTTTTATTATTGTATAAAGTTTAAATACATTTTGTAATGTTAATGTAATTTTTTAATGTACAAGAAATATCTTTTGTTTAAAAATTCATAAAACTGAATGACAGGTATAAAAATTTTAATGCTCTAGTTACACTTATGTGATTTCTTCTTCTAGTTGATAATTAGGCAATTGAGCTATCATGGTTCATTAAGTAGCTACTTAGAGCGCTTACGTCACATCCTACATCTCCATTGAAAACAACGCCTGACAAAGTAAAATATTCATTACATTGTTGTTGTTGGCTTTTTACTACAGTTTTAAATTATTGAACAGCTTCTTGAAAATTCCACTCAAACTTTGGAAGACTTTGCGCAATATTGGGGGAAGGATAATGTATCAGGGTGGTATAATTGTTTATTTGTGCCTTTGAAGTACGAAAACTGTTGCATCAGTTTTCATTAAATTGGTATAAAGCGGTTTATTGCGATTGTACAAGTTGTTAAACTTAGTGCACATATCACTATTTGAAGAATACAAGATGGTAGGCGGTGGACTTCATTTTCTAAAGAAAGTTTTTTTATTGGCTTAAAAGCTGATTAAACAAAATTGTTTTAATTCATTAAATAGGTCATGAAATAAACCAGTTTATATAAATAAATACATATATATATATATATATATATATATATATATATATATATATATATATATATATTCATGTAAATCGTTTATATTATACATATATATATATATATGTTATTATTTCCCCTTGATATATATATATATATATCAAGGGAAATAATAACTTATAATTTAAATGAAAAAGTGACATGGCAAAACAGGACAAATAAAATGATTAAATCCCAAAAATTAACTTGGTCAACATATAACAAAAAATGCCTTTCGACTAAAACAAAACTTAAACATTATCAAACTGCAGTTCAGCCAAAAGTCACCTACTGAAGCGAGACCCTTTTCAAAATCACTCAGAAAAACCGAAATGATAAAATTCTGAAAATAGAGAGGAGAATTGTCAGAACGTGTATCAATAAAAAACACCAAAATGAAGGCCAATGGTGGATTGTGCCAAATGAGGTGGTGTATCGAGAAATAGAGCCTGTTACTGATACTATGCGGAAAAAAACAATCTTTTTCTTTGGTCATCTCATAAGGATACCGGAAACAAGACTGTCAAGAAATATCATTGAAAAGCTCTGGTTCCAAAAACTAGAATTAGGATGGATCAAAGAAATTAGAGAAGATATGAAAGAATTAGGAATTTCCCTGACTGACCTACAGAATAAAACTGTAAAAAATACAAAGCTAAAAGACAAAAACATTAGATTTAAACAAAAGACAGACAAACGACAAAATACAAGGAAGAGGGTGTTTACAGATGAAGAAAAGAAAGCAAGATCTGAACGAATGAAGAAATACTGGGCAGCTCGGAAGAGTAAAATAACACGCTTTTCTCAGAAAAGATGTGACTAAAATTGACTTAAGTGGTCCTATGTTGGCCGTAAAAGCATAATAATAATAATAATAATATATATATATATATAACATAAACGATTTACATGAAAAAGTTTCGTGAATAATAATTTTAAATGTCCTACAGATTAAAAATGTATCCTTTCTATATTTAAAAACGTTAACAAAAATAGCAAACATGTATTGAATGAAAATCAATACATGTAAAATTAAATTAAAATTCACAAATCTTTGTAAATTTTAATTTAAAAGAAATTTAAGATCCCAAGGAATTTTTTGAAGAAGTAGTTTGAATATTATTTTAAAAAAGGAAAGAACTACTACATATACGATTTTGATATATTTTCTTAAAAAAAAAAAAATTGAAATTTTTGTGAATTAAACTTCAAATCCTTCATCTACTTATGAAAGAAAAAAGGTAAATTATTATTATATTGTCAATTTGCAAAAAAATTAACCTTTAAAATATTTGTAAAGTCCATAAAAATAAGTCATTATCACAGAATTAAGCTATTACAAATGTGTGATTATTCATCATCTACTTATTTCACAATACATATTTATACTTTTTACCTATTTTTTCGTACGATTTCTTAAAGGTTGACTGTCTGACTAACTTAATTTTTGTAAATTTAATTTTTTGTTTTGTAAAATTTTAAATAAACGACTTAATTTTTTTTTACTAATTAATTACCATAAAAGCTTGAAACTTGTGCGTGGGAATATGAAATGGAAATTCTGTAGCATATGAAAAATGACGACTAACTGGGATTCGAATCCAAAACCTCCGGATGAAAAGGCCGAGACACTATCTCTATATCACGGGATCAATTTTTAAATACTCGATATAATATAAAAGTGATTGCTAATCAATTGAATTATTTTTAAATATATTTCATTATCTGGTTGTGGGAAGAATCTTCTATATCTATACCATTACATAAAGAGGAAGAGGTTTTTTGTGTTCGGCATAAACGAAAAAACTATCCGATCTATCGCTACTTAATCTTTACCCATGTTTCCTGGCATAACTGAGAAGGTTTTTGGATATTTTTAATCTCTTATCTTATGCATCTCATCTGGAGGTCCCGGGTTCGAAACCCGGTCATGCATCGCAAATTCACAAAGGCTACAAATCATTCATCTCATCTTCTGAAGCAATACCTAACGTTGGTCCCGGAAGTTAAACAAACAAACAAAAAAAACCTTATACCCCTGACTCTCAATCTCCTGCAATATAACTCCTAACTGGGATCGAATGGTGAAGGTTCCTGACCACCACCCGAAACACCCCCTCCTCACGCCTCATGAAGGTATATTCTGTCAGATTATTTTCGCGTACAACATGAATTATTTTTTTGTAACCCTCAATATCCTTCGACAGCAGCCGAAGTTTTAAAGTTGTTTATTGTTTATTATTCTCACGGTGTATTCCGCTTTATTCACCACCCATTCCAACAAGTCATACAGCTTCATGACATCCGAAATACCATACAATACTATCGGAAGCGGCTTAACCTCTTTCTTTTGTGGAGCAACACCGTCAGTCTTTTCCACCGGTAGACCATCAAATCTATCCGAAAGAGGTATGTCAATTCCAGGGATCGTGTCAGCTATCCCGGCAACGTGCGTAAAACCGGCACTGTTTGCCATGCCGCAGGGACCGGAATCAAGTCCGTATTATCAGAGTCATTGCTATTATCCGAAGAACCACTCATATTTTCAACGATTTCATCCTTTATTAATGTTCTTCGCGACGACTTCCATGGATCCCAGTTGGAGTAATTCTCTTGGGTCACGTTTTCTATTCACCAGCGTGTTTTTGTTTCCCCCCTCGAAGCTGCTGTTCACTGAGTGGTTGCTATGCGAAACAGCTAAAAACTGGTCCATATCAACGCCGCGACCGCTAGATTATGTAGCCTAGCGGTAATAACTTAAAAAAAGACTTGTAAATAATGAAAAACACAATCCTGAGAAAAACACTTAACACAAGTAACAGAACAAAGTAAACTCAAACTAACACAACAGAAAAAAAAATTAAAATCATTGACTTTAATGAGGGGAGACTTATAGATATACTTTGATTTTTAAATGTATAAATTAATTTGAAAAAATAAAATAAAATGTATATTATAATTTAATTTTAAACTGAAAATAATAATAAAATATTTCTTAACATTTAAAATTATATAAGTAAAAATCTTAAAACATTTAATGACTTATGGAAAATACGTTTGCTTCTTTATGTTATCATTAAATAAATATTAAAAAAAAAATATATATATATATATATATGTTTTTTATTTATAAAAGATTTTAAGAATAATTCCTTACGTACAGTAAATTATACGTAATAATTATTTACGTTATATATAAAAAGTTTTTTTTTAATAAGTACTTTTTAGAATTTAAAGTTCACTCAAGGGTGATGAAAGTTAAAATACTGCTTTGAAATAAAGAAAAAAAACCGTTATTTTATTTAGTTTAATACGCGGGCTTAATTAACGTGCTGACTTTTTTTAAGCCTTTACACTTTTCTTTGTTTGTTCACTCCCTCAAAAATCAACACCGCTTTTTCCTTTTTACTATAGTTATGACACAAAATTACAAAAACAAGTAAGGTATAATTATATATTTATTTAAAATCTAGTATTTACAAATTTTTTTAATCGCTTTACTATAAATTTATTATGAAAAAAAAATTAATTATATATTTTACTTAATTATTTAATTGGTCTGAAATAAGTGGAAACCTATTTATTTTAGGAAAATCTATTGAATCGTAAAATATTTATAGATCGACCATATTTCAAAATCTATTTCATACATTTTTTTTTTTTAACCTCCGGAACTACTGTTATGAATTGCTTAAGAGGATGAGATAAATGATTTGTAGCTTCTATGAAAATGCTATGCCTGACCGGAATTCGAACCCGGTATTTCCGAATGAAAGGCTGAGACGCTATCACTCGCGCCACTGAGGGCGGCCTCTGTCTTTAGTTAAAATTCCTGTTCTTTACTCCTTTTATAATTAAAATAACTATCATGGATTTCCGACCCATTTCAATGGTAAATGTATCTCATCGACCATTTTTTTGCGACCATAATGATCTAATTCCCACCTTTTATTACTTTAAACTGAAAACAAAAATTGTGCAAAACGTTAAAAATGATTTTATTCTTAAAGCAATCTTTCATAACAGCACATTAATTTTTGGACGCAAAAACTTAGTTTGAATTTAAAGCTCATTAAAATGTTAACATCAAATTGTATATTTATTTGTAAAACAAATTATATATATTTTAAAAGCAATTAAACCGTTTAAAACTCAGGAATTTGGCATTTTAAATATTGAAAAAAATGTATACTTTTATCCAATATCGGCGCCACTGATTATTTTTTTTAAATACCCGATTTATTTATTTTTAACAATTAATGAATACTACTTCATTAAATGTCTCCAGCGGAAAGTGTAATATAAAAGTAAGTTTTCTTATCACAATGTAGGAAACTCAACTCGGTATCTGTATCTAATGTATTCCGGCCGGTTACCTGGAATCGATTCTATGTGTTCATCATGAAAGCAATTTAATTTCGTTACCGACTTTTAACATAAATGTTTGGAATTTCCCGACTAACGAACACGATTCATCGAGTTTCTCCAACTGCTTGGCAATCATCGGTAACCAGGACATGTCGCAACGGACACGCTACGCATCTTTACCAAACTGACGGTGTTATACAGCGTTTCAACAAAAGTTGAAATTCAACATGCGTGTCGGTACATGGTTGAAAAATTCGTACCCCATCTTGGTGACCGTCATACCTTTTCTATACAGTTGGACGTTTGAACTATCAAAAATTGCTTGATGTCACCGTGAATCGGGTGTGAATCCGAATACAGTAATACACTGGAAAAACTTCATTAGAGAACTGCGCCTCGATTATACTGAACAAACAAGTAAGGTAAAATTGGAGGAAACAGTACACTCGTCGAAATCGATGTGACGTTAATATCGAGGGGCAAAACTTATTCTTGTCGGATCAACCCACAACAATGGGTTTTCAGCGGAATTTGTGGTAAAAACTGTGAGTGTTTCGTTGTAAAATTTGTTGAAAGATCGATTCAAACCCTGCTGAACGCTATCAAAGACAAAGTTAATAAACACTCTGGAAACAGAAAGGTTCTCATATTATACTGTGAATCATTGTTGATCCTCAACAGTGGTTTCTATACTCAAACAATTTAACTCTGAAAAGAGAATCACAACGGAACTTTCAGGCACCACGTGGAATCATGTGGTGATTAGGTGATAGGGGACGAGAATCCGTTCCAGAAAATACTCGATGCAATAAGGAACATCAGGACGCCGGAAATCACCAGGTAACAGTCACTAAGTAAATTTTCCGTGATCATCATATTTAATAATGCAGTAGCCCGTAAATTAATGATGAATTAGGAAATTCTTTTGAAAAAGTCACAGATGTGAAGAGAACAACAGATGACGCCGATATTCGATAAACATATAAAATTAGCTTCTTAGAATTTAGATTGATAATTTTTAAATTATGGTAATTTTTAAATAATTGACAATCTAGCAAAGTTTTTTCAGTTAATAGCTTATATAATAAAGCTTAATAATTAAAGCTTAATAGTTAAAGCTTATATAATGGAATTTTATTTAGAACTGAGCTGACAGACTTTGCATTTCGTGTATGATTGTGTTAATGAATATTATGTAAACGTACATTTGTGTACTTTTACACTCGTAAATATACAAAAGGTGCGATAGAGATAAAACCTCTCTAATTTATCATCTTTCATTAATCTACCTTATCAAGCTCAATTTTGCATTTTTACTTCTTTATACGAAATAAAGGAAGTATAGTGATCGCGAAAAATCTCGGTTTTCAAATTTCAACGGAAATATCCATCCCTGAATCCATTTTGATTAGTTTCGGCATCACGTCTGCACGGATGTATCTCCCATAACTCAAAAGCGGTTAGCCGTAGGAGGTTAAAATTTCGGATTTAGAACTTTCGTAACATCTAGTTGCGCACCTCCCCTTTTGATTACAATCAACTGTACCAAAAGTGTCCAAAAAAGCCAAAAAAATTGGGTTTTGGACTTTTTCTTAACTGCTGTAATTAGCCCTCATTGAGATCTTTTCAACAGTATATCATAAGTGGTACTCATTTTCATTCGTTTTAGAGTTATAGCGAAACAAAATTTTAATTAATAAAATATTCGGATCTTACAAGGGGAAGGCACATCGGTTTGAATCCGATTTAATATAATTTTATTTTATTTATTTTTTTTTTAATTTAAGTATATTGATTTATTAATAATTACTAACCTCTGCAAAAAAAATTTTACATTAAATAACAATTCAATAGTAACAATAAAAAAATGAGGAAATTTTAGAAATAATTAATAAAATAAAATTGTACGTACTTTTCATTTTTTTTTTTTAAATGTGTATATATAATTTTTAATAGGCGTACAAGGAGGTCATGTGGTGTCCACATCAGATTTTTCCTTAAATATTCAAACACAAAAATGAAAACAGAATTTAGCCTTACTTTAGCCTTTACTTTTTTTATTTTTCAATAAATTTCTACCTTTTAATGAAGTGCTCAAAATTATAAGTAAGAAATCTGGTTTTTTTTTAATTTTTTGCCGACTTCATACGATAAAAAATTCAAAGATTTAAACAGCTTTCTTTACATTACTGAAATCGGTTTTTTTGAAATTTATTTAATTAACCTTTAATTATTTATCTCTTAAGTAAAATAAATAAATAAATATGAAAAACCAATGCAGCTAGAAAAAAATTGAAGTGCTCTTACATTTTCTTAAGTAAACTTAATCAAATATGAGTACTTATTTTTATTGAATCAAGTAGTTAGTGGACTAGAATAGAGAATTATAAGCATTTATCTTACATTTATAAATTAATTATAACCCTTTTCTTCTAGAATATGATTCAAAACTTAGGAGCTAAAAACAGATGAATATTAAAAAAAATATATTTCTCAATTCTTTAAATCACTCTATCAACTTAACACGTTGATTAATACCATTACGATTTCGAAAATTACAAATTGTAAATACGTAATGGCCGCAGGACAGAAAAAACATATCTAACTAGTACAATCATTAATCTTTAACATAAAAAAGCAAATGTTTAAACCACTGCAGTACACAGACATCCAATTAGGTAAAATCTAAGTACCTGTATAACCAATTATTTCATTATCAATACAAAATATTAATTAGTGGTGTAAAACACAGAAATTTTGAAATCTATATTGTTTACAATTAGTCCCATAACTGTCGTAGAAATATCATTTACATTTCAGCTAAATTATAATTATCTTAAAATGTTTATAATAATAACATTTTTATTATTCTTTATAATTTTAAATTGAAAGTCCCAAATATAGATTTCGTAAAAAAATGTATCTTTTACAAATAAATTTTCATTATGCTAATAGGAATTTCTTATTTTATTTACCTATTTTTGAACTTTAACATACATATATTACGATCCACTCCTGTTATAGTTTGCTCCGGTGAATAATTCAGTCTTTACCAATTAGCAAGCATATATCAGCAGTGTCTATAGTTTTCTTTTTTATGACTTTACAGCTAGAAATGTTACTGTTCGTGGAGTTCTAACTGAAACAAACTAAACTGTATAAACGTCAAAAAGAAAAGCCACAAAACTGTTTTCTATGCAACGGAATACAACAGTAAAAAACAACACTAATGAGTTAAAAATGACCATCATTATAAAAAGTTTGAAAAGAAACTCTCAGTAAATTATTAACAAAAAGAATAATCGACCAAGAATTAAAAGTCCGACTTAATTTTAACAAAGGCGCAGATCAGGGCGAAATCTTTCTCCACCTGACACCGGTTAACGAAGCGTTTTCGAACTTATGTATATACTGACTTTATTTTCACCAGTACAACATGTTCTGAAATTATGTTACATTTTTCTTGAATCAGTCTATTGAAATATATATATATATAATTATATATATATAACATAATTTCAGAACATGTTGTTAAAGAAAAAAGAAATATATTGGAGATGATCCACATTAAAAAGGATATAAATTCTATAAATAATAGAACGGACATATTTGATTTTTAGTATTATATATGCTAATGTTTTTTTTAATTAATAGATAAAAATGTGTTGTTTATTTTTGGTTATTTGTTGGTTTTAGTTTTATTTTGTGTAGTTTTGGTTTATTAATTTAGGGTTAGTATTTTTTGTTTAGGTTGTACACAATGTTATTATTGGAATGGTGGTGGGAGTATCTTTGAAAATGATTTTTTTGTAGAGGGGGTTTCGGTTTTTTAAGATTGGGTGGGGGGGGGTTATAAATGTTTGCTGGTGTTGTTTTTTGTTATTTGTGGTTTATCTTGATAAAGTCCTACATCTTGGACAAAACGTCGAGGTTTTCTGCTTTTGTTTTTGTTTTTTGATTGTTGATCTAATGAATTGCATTAGAAAATTTTCTATTAATTTCGATAATTTTCTAACTTATTTAGTTTTATATATATATATATATATATATATATATATATATATATATATATAATTTAATTTTTATAAGTGTATTTATAAATTTTAATTTTTATATATATAAAATTTAAATAATGTGTGTGTGTGTGTATGTGTGTGTGTGTGTGTGTGTGTGTGTGTGTGTGTGTGTGTGTTTGTGTGTGTGTGTGTGTGTGTGTGTGTGTGTGTGTGTGTGTGTGTGTGTGTGTGTGTGTGTGTGTGTGTGTTTGTGTATGTAAGAGTGATTCAAGAAAAATGTAACATAATTTCAGAACATGTTGTACTGGTGAAAATAAGGTAAGTATTAACATAAGTTCCAAAACGCTTCGTTAACCGGTGTCGGATGGAGAAAGATTTCGCCCTGATCTGCGCCTTTGTTAAAATTAAGTTGGACTTTAATAACTAAGACCCAAATTAACGGTTAAATAACTTAATGATTTTATATGAAATCTGATCTGAAAAATTGAAGAAAAATAGGTCCGAGGGCTGCATTTTAACAAGTTTTCGAGAAATCTGGGGTAAAAGAGAAAAAATTGGAGGTCGAAAAAAACATTATTATATGTTTGGCGTAAAATAACTTTGTTTAATGAGAAATAAACACATACAACATTTAAACAAAACTTGTAGAGAATTTGATTCTGAGAAAAATGATATGAAAGAGCCCAACAAAATCTAAATACAAGAATTTTGAAAATTATTAAAAATAAAACATATCAAAATGTGGCAGATTTTAATGTGCTAAACAAAACAAAATGTTTAATATTAAAAAAAATTAACTATTTTAGAAAACAACAATCAAAATTTAAAATAAAACACATGAAAAATCAAATAAAGCAATATATTATATATAATTAAAGCTAATTAAATACTAATTTTATCCAAATTATCTGAAATAATTTATTTCGTAAGTTGACAATACAAACAGCTGATTCAAAAATTAAGTGTATCTTTGCTAACGTTCTCCCATCACGGCTTTGTCCACGATATCAATGCGGTTTCACCAACAAAATCTTTTCAATAGCAAACTTATTTATAAATAAAAATTAGATTATCATTAGATCCTGAAAAGAAAAATTTTGTTGACAATACAGAAGGAATTTATGATAAACAATGACATATTGGCCATCGCTTAAAAAAATTAAACCCAAAAAAAGAAAATAAGAAACTTGACCAATTATTGTCAGATCAATCCATCTTATTAATGAATTGAAATAATCCAATATAAACTGATAAGCAAAAGCCCAATAAAGACAAAAAAACAAGTATTACAAACCCTAATCTAGCATCCCCGTCACGACTTCGCTCGCGCTGAATGGTTACTTGCGTCTCCTGTCGCAGTCAAAGGATATTTAGCCGGTTAAGGCTAAATATAATTCTCTAGCCCTATCTATCTAGCCAGAGGACTCTGTTTCTTGGACGCGCTGTGTTCATTAAACTCATACTTGTAAATATCATATTATAATTTCTTCAGAGCAAGAGTTTGGTCAGTACAGACCTGAAACTTTGAGTGATCTGAAGAATGCGGGTTTCAAAGTAGTCTGCCTCAAACTTATAAATATTATTTATAGCTGGTCCAGGTAGAAATTTATTTTGCCAGGTTCTTAGCGTTACCAGACAAACATCAGCAAGAGGTGACCGTACTTTATTTCTGTTTTTTTTTTAATTTATACTTTTTAGTCAAGTAACCGGAGGCAGTTGCAGCCAATCGTGATCCAGTTAGAGTAGCAGAGGCATTGTTTGTGTTGGTTGAGCCGTACACCGTCGCATCCCTTAAAAAATCGAAATTAAAAAAACCGAAAATGATTTCTAGATATTTATCTGAAGAGTATTTGCAAGTTCCAATCTAATGAATGTCTCGTTTAATATAGTCGTGAGTTCAAATTTTTTTACCTTTCTTCATCTTTTTAAGATAGAATTTCGACAAATATAGAAAATGGTTTCTAGATATTTATATGAAAATTACATTCAATAAAAAAAAAATCATGTTGATATATTCATTTGTCACCGAGAAATTAAAAAAAAAAAAATAGTCCGGTTTCAAAAAAAATTCAAAATCCACTTTAAAAAGGTTAAAATGGATAAACTCAGAATTTCAAAAGATTCTTTCTTAGAATGCACTTACATCGTAAGAAGCAAACATTCATCAATTTCTCTTCAGTAGTTTTTGCTTGGCGATGATGAATCAATCAATCAGGACGAGTTTTGTTATATAATAGATATGTACAAGTAATAACGGTAATCTGAGATACGGAAGAGGACAAGCCTTGTTCATTGGTCGAATTTTTAACGGTTTTTCTCTACAGATTATATTGCTACCGTAGTAACCTGCGAGGGCGTTAAATTATAATAGTTTTCTGAGATACGGAAGAGGACAAGTCTCGTTCACTGGACTAAATTTCATCGGCATTTCTATTCAGATTATATTGTTACCGTATTAACCGGCGAAGTGCATTAAATAGTAACAGTAATCAAAGATACGGAAAAGGACAATTCTTGTTCATTTGTCTACTTTTTATCGGCTTTTCTATTCAAATTATACTGCTACCGTAGAAACCGGGAAAGGAGTTAAATGATAAACGTAATCTGAGATATGGAAGAAGATAAGTCTTGTTCTTTGGTCTAATATTTATCGGCTTTTCTATTCAGATTTTATTGTTACCGTAGTAACGGCGAAGGACATTAAATCATAACAGTAATCTCAAATACGAAAGGGGACAAGTCTTGTACACTGGTATAATTTTTATCTCCTTTTCTATTCAGATTATATTGTTACCGTAGTACCCGTCGAATAGTAAAATAGATTTTTGAATTTTTTTAAACCCAACAATTTTTTAGTTTCTCTGTAAGAAATAAAGCAATAAATTGACTTTTTGGTGTGTGTAATTTTCTTAAGAATATCTAAAAACTCGTTACTAGACTTCCGAAATTCGAAAATCTAGAAAGGGGCGAAGAAAGGTAAACAATTCTGAAAAATGATCGCAAATTTTCCCCCATTTCCCACTATACTAAACGAAATATTCATACATTTTGTCTTGCAAGTACTTTCTAGATAAATATATATATATATATAAACTATTTTCGAATTTTTTTGAATTTCGATTTTTTTCAAGGATGCGACGGTGTACAGCGCGGTTCAACCAACATAGCCACTGTCACTGTTACTATATGTTCGATACGACTGGCTAAACCTGTTCCGGTTACTTGACTAAAAAAGATAAAATTAAAAAAAAGTTTTTATAAATGAGAAACGAAGTTATCTTCTAGTGATGTTCGTCAGTTAATGCTAACAGCCGGGAATAATATATTTTTACGTACTAAGGTCGGGAAAGCAGCTGTAAGTAATATTTTTAAGATGAAGCCCGACTATTTCGAAACCTGCATTCTTCAGATCATTCAAAGTTGCAAGTCCTGTACTGACCAAACTGTTGTTTTGAAGAAATTACAACAAACTGATCTTTTTTATAAATTGAACAGACTTTAATTTTTATTTATCAAGGCAGATACCTCTGGCTAAACGGGAAGGACGAGCGAAGCGAGCTCTAACCCTGCTTAAATATCTCCTGACCGCGATGGGAAGTGCAAGTAATAATATAGCGCGTGTGAAGCCGCGACCGGAATGTTAGTATATATATATAAAATACACACACACAAAAAAACACACAGATAACTAAATAAAAAATAAATTTATAAAGTGAAAGTAATCGAAATTTAAATGTTAAAGATTCCAAGCAAATTACAGAAAAATAAAAAAATAATTCAGCAAAATACATTAGTAATGAAGAATGCCAATCCCCTCCACCACATAAGGTCAACGGCCTCTATCGAAGTAGCAGTTACTGAACTACATGACCGGTAAAATGCATTCATTATTTAATTAATTTTCCTTCTTCCACCCTTAAAAACATCTGATGTGGACAACACATGACTTTCTTGTACGCTTATTAAATTTCATTTTCAATTTTTTTTTTAAATGAAAATTACAAAAAACTTCATTTCACTAAAAACTTCTGATATTTTCTTTTTTTTTGTTATTGCATTATTATTATTATTATTATTATTCATCGAAAAATCTATTTACAATGAGAGGTTAATAATTATTAATAAATCAATATATTTAAATTAAAAAAAAGGACATGAAGTCTGATTCGAATCGATGTGCCTTCCCCTAAAACCCAAATATTTCATTAATTAAAATTTTATTTGGTTATAACTCTGAAACCAATGAAAATAAGTACCACTTACGTTATATCGTTGAAAATTTCTCAATGAAGACTTATTATTGCAGTTAAGAAAAAATCCAAAATCAAATTGTTTTGGAATTTGGGCATTTTTGGACACTTTTGGTTCAGTTGTTTGCAATCAAAATGGGAGGTGCACAACTAGGTGTTACAACAGTCCTAAATCCAAAATTTCAACATTCTATGGCTAACCGTTTTTGAGTTATGCGAGATACAAATGTACGTACGTACGTACGTACAGACATCAAACCGAAACTAGTCAAAATCCATTCAGGGGTGTTAAAAATGGATACTTCCGTTGAAATTTGAAAACCGAAATTTTTCGCAAACACAATATTTCCCTTTACTTCGAACAAGGAAGTAGAAACTAGTACAAAAAAATTAATATAAAATCTTGATAGTTTAATAATTGAAATTTTACAATGATGTGAGTAAATTTATCAAATTTTATGGACATCACACTTCCGAAAGTATATTGGCAGCAGTTCACACCCATTGCAAAATAATAAAACTGTTGTCAATATATTATCGGTAGCTTGATGTCCATAAAATGTGATAAATTTTACTCACATCATTGTAAAATTTCGAATTATTGAATTATTAACATTTTATATTACTTTTTGTGTTAGTTTTTACTAGTACAAAAAATTCACTTATATCATAAATTATACAATTCATTTATACCATAAATGAAGATCAAACGATTTAATGTGTTTTCAGAAACAGTAAAATAATAATTGATTTTCTATCATTTTTTTTCAATTGGTGTTATAAGGTGTTTTTGTTTTCAAGGTAATTTCAATGTAACAGATCAAAAATATGAAAGCAATCGATAATTACAGTAACCAAACATTTTTACAATCCTCTAAATGAATAAATTGACAAATATAAATCCTACAAATGACAAAGAGAAAAGGTAATCAGTATTGTGGAAATGAAGGTGTAAAAATATACTTATTAAATTAGCAATCAATTTAAAACTCTCCACAATCTTGTAGAACCCTTATTGTCTTTTTTTTGTTTGTTTTTTTTAAGCTAGACCAAGATTACAAGATTTTAGTTTATACAATTTTTCAACAAATACTTGGGAACATTTTGAAATTATACATAAAGTTTGAGTTTTGGAAACGGCCTGCTTTTGGGACCACATTAAAACAATTTAGTCCTTCTTCGCTTGGTTATGCCACTCTTTTGAAGAACATTGAAAAACGAATATAAAACAATTTGTTTTCTTTTTTTAACTTCCTGTCTATTTAAAATATGTGTAGAAGTTTTATTAAACTGGTAAAAACGACATGTTGTGCGCGCGAGCTCGTATATATGTCATCTATTTAACTTCATATCTTTAAAACAGATCAAAGTAAAATCACTTATATGAATATTAATGCTATTAATCTATATATATATATATATATATAAATGAATGTTTGTTTGGCTGTATGTCCTAAACCGATCATCCGATAGCGATGAAACTTTGGGGAATGGTTGGACGCATGCCAGGGAAGGTTTCTGAATTAGTTTGGACCCGCTAGGTGGCGCTGGCGTCGAGATATTTCAAAAAATTGTTTTTATGGTCCGATTTGCCTCATATTCAGAATACATGTTACTTACATGGAAAGAATTATCTCTGCAAAAAATGAACCCGCTAGATGGCGCTGGGGTTGAGATATTTAGAAAAATTATATTTATGGACCGATTTGGTTCATATTCAGAATATGAATATTAGTTACGTGAAAAGAAATATTTTTTGCAAAAACTATACCCGCTAGGTGGGGCCGGTGTCGAGATATTTACGAAACAAACAAATAAACAAACAAACTTTTTTATTCTATATATAGCAACAGCGAAGCATTGCCGGGTCTGCTAGTATTTTTTTTAAGAAAATCTGACAAAGAATGGAATAATCCATCTTTACCTAATTGCTAACGATAAAGTTTAACAACCACGTTGCCAGCTTTTTTCTGAAGAATTCGTCAATTATTTTGATTAATAAAAATGTAATAGTAATATCATAGTAGTAAATAAATAGTCGTAATAACACAGATCTCGTAGCATATACGAAAATAACAATTTTTTTTATTATTATTCATAATGAACCCATTTGCTACGCTTAATATGGAATCCACTCGTACATAATCAAGCTATTTAATGCTAGACGTTAATAACTGGGTTCTCCATCTTTCTTCTTTTATTTTTATTTTTTTTTTATTATTATTATTATTCTTTTTATTCAGTTAAGAATTTGTAAAATTTTAACGAAGGATGAACAAGTTTAAAGGGAGTTGTACAATTTATGATAAGTCATATTGTCTACAACATCGTTTATTAACAATGGTGCTTATTTGAGAATGTGTGTTTGTGTAACTGGAACAAGAGTATAAGTACCATTTTATCGGCATGAATATGGTAGTAACTTATGTCACACAGTGTCACTTAACATAGGTCAAATGGCCCATACTTGTATTATTAATAACAATATGCATAATAATGTCACTATTACTAACACTTCAACATATAAACGCACGCGTATGCATACGCATACATGTATATTATAACTTTTATAGAGACCACTATTAGCTCACTACCTTTTTTTACCAGGAAGTTTTTATTCTAACAAATGATTTTAACCTCTAAAGAATATTTGAAAAACCTCATTTCGTTAATCTTAATTTATAAACATGTCTAGTTTATAACAATCCTTTGTTACTTTTATTTTAATACATCAAACTGATTATTTTAATAACTGGAAAAACGTAGAAAAGAGCCAACTTATAATTTCAATCTTTTTAATCAACTTTTTCAGGTTACATTTCTTTAAAAAGAAAAAAAACAATTTTACAAGTTAATTGTTTTATTTATTAAATTTTTATTAAACGGAAAAATGAGCTTTAAAAAATTATTTTATACAATTAATCGTCCCTAATATAAAATAGAATCAATGGTTTTGTAACTGAGGATATGGAATAAGAAAAGAGCTGAGGATATATTCAAAGAAGACTTGACAGATCGAGAGGAAGGTATAAAGGTCAATGGTGTCCCAGTAAACAACCTTAGATATGCTGATGATTATTGGCGGAGACTGAAGAGGATATGCAAATACTCTTAGATCGAGTTATTACAGTATAAGAGAAGTACGGTTTAAGTCTGATTATCAAAGAGACTAAGTAAACGGTCGTCAGTAAGGATCGGGCAGCAATTCTGTGACGATCCTGTACTGTTTACAGGCAGTGGATGTAACCCACCAAGTTGTTCTAATGGTGAGGTCGTCATCGGAAATCAACTGATTTCGAAATCGAGAGTTCTACGGTTTATCCTAGTAAAAGCAGTTACTTATATACGGATTAGAATACTATATCGCGGATATTGGTGTTCTTTAGTGGCTGGGTTTCAATTAACCACACATCTCAGAAATGGTAGATCTGAGACTGTACAAGACTATACTTCATTTACATTCGTACATCATTCTCATTTATCCTTTGATGTAAAGGATAAACATCAAACGGTGGTTTCGGAAGCTAAACAGATAAATAAAGCAGACAGCGGATGTAACGCTATAAAGAGTGAAAAAAGATCAGTGCTTGGGAACGCGTATTGAAGAATGGTGGGATCACAGTCTTGAAATAAAGTGCAGAAATACAGATCACCCTTTTTCAGACTTAAGAACGCGCTCGTTTTACCTGACTTTTCATTGTCCCTGCGTACAAGAATGCTCAGATGCTTCATGTTCTCTGTCCTGTTGTGTTGGATAGAATACTGGACACTCACTGAGGAATCTATTAAAAAATTTGAAGCCTTTGAGATGTGATGTTACAAGTGACTTCTAAAAGAGCGTTGGACGGACAGGGTATCAAACGAAACGATTCTAGGTTGAAGGTAAAAGAAACCAGAGATTTTGCGTACAGTCAAAAACCGGAAATTATCGTATTTTGACAATATCATGAGATAAATACTTCCTGTTTTTCTTTTCTTTTTCTGTTTAGCCTCCGGAACCACTCTAAGGTATTACTTTGGAGTATGATATGTATGATTGTAAATAAAGTGTAGTATTGTACAGTCTCAGGTCGACCGTTCCTGAGAGCTCTTCATCTCATTAGGTCACAGAGTTGCTCATTGTTTACAACTTGAACAGATTGCAACGTACACAATAGTTATAGAAAATAAATGAAATTGTCCGATCTGTGTGTGAATGTGTCTATTTTAATTTACCTAAATTTTATGAATGTTCTACATCAAAATCTTTAGCTTCAATAAACTTTCATTGGTGAAATATTTTTTAAACATATTTTAAAACGCGTTCATTGCATATTTTTAACTATAAATAAAAACGTGATGTGGAAACCACATCACTTCCTTGTACTCTTATTAAATTTACAAATTTGTTGTACTCTTACACATTTTTTGCTGCACTTCATTTATACTTATTTCATTTGAAAGTAAGATACGATTCTTCGAAAAGATTGTTATAAAAACTGCGCCACGCTTTTATTTAACTAAATATTGTCATTACTTTTAATTTTAAAATTTAATAATTATTACATTTATTTATTTTTTATTTATTAGATATTTATATAATTTATTTTTTACTTTTCAGTGCATTTTTATATTTGTTAATATATTATATTTTTTTGTTTAAAATTCTCAATTTGATTTAATTCTTATTTTTTACTTTTTAGAGGGTTTTTTCTAATTTGTTTCCTTTTTTTATTATGTTAATATTAATATTAGTTAAATAAAAGCTTTATTAAAAAATATTTTTTTATATGTAATCAAATATATTTTTGTAATTTTTTTTGTATAGTTTTTTTTATTTCAACTTTTTAGTCTTAATCAACAATAAACTTTTTACATCCAAAAAAAATATTCTTAATAATATTTATATCTGAATATTATTGTTTGTTTGTTTATTAAGACTAAAAAGTAAAAATATTTATTTTTATACATCAAAGTTACATACGTGTACCAAATTTCAATCATTTTCATACGATAGTTCCTGAGAAATGAAAATTTTCAACTAAATGAAAGAATTTAGCGTAGGGGTAGTGCGTGGGGGCGTGGTGGCGGGTCATATCAAATTCCGACACCGTAGTGCTGTATTGTCATCGAAGTTACATACGCGTACCATATTTGATTGATTTTCATACGATATATCTAAAGATATAGCAGTTGCAAGATTTGATTATAACTAAAGCAAGTTAAATAAAAGCTTATAAAAATGAAGGTGCGACTTTCAGGAGTGAATTTCGATTAGAATTTGGACTAATTTGGAAAATTATTGATATACATAAAACATTATATTTGACTAAATGAAGAAGATATTGTACTACCACAGTTCCTCGCTTTTCCAATTCTCCTTATCTGTCCAATAAAAATGATGGTGCGTTGGTTTGTTTGCTGTATGTGCTCCTCACATTTTTATTTTGAATGAAGCGCTACCATCTAGCGGAAAAATTTGAACAACTGTATCGTGTACTATAAACAGTACGTTGTTTATATTAACACTTATTATACTTATTTTTTTTTTTTTTACATTTTGTTAAAAAAACTATTGTATAATTTTTTTTTTTGAAATTTTATAAAAATAAATAAGTACAGAAGATTTTACTTCATTGTATTTCTTTCACCAAGGAAACAGAAAATAACTAAGTAAAATTACTAATCTTTTTTCTTTAATGAATTTCTGCAAAATAATATTTTCACAGAAAATATATTCTCAACAAAATAATATTTTCGTTGAGAATACGAACATGTCGAGGGTTCAGCGGGCGGAGCCCCTTGGCTAGACGGTCGGATAAGCGAAGCGAGCCACTGTTAAACACTGATTATAGCATTTCCTTTGAATTTGGGTAATATCAGAACCAAACTCAACCGCTACAGTTATGGTAATGAGTAATAACTATTTCTGAAAAAGAGCTATTTTAATTAAAATTAAATATAAGTAATGTTATACTTAATAGTGAATTATAACGGTGTGGTATCATTGGAGGCTAATCAAACAGTACCGTTATTAACAAAAGTAGTACTTAGTATTATATCTGAACTTCAACCTCAACCAAATACAATGTAATATTACAAGAGCGCTGTAGTGACGTCATTAGATTGAGAGAACATTTTAACCGCGGAGGGCCATCGAAAAGTGGTAGCCCTATTGTACTCAGTTGTACAATATAAGGGTAGAAAGAGGAAGGATATAGGCTAGACGTTACCTCTACACTCTTACTCACGACTTACACATTTCACGCGAAACAATTGTTCCCTTGTGTTTAAAAGTACGTATACGGAATTGTTGTATAGCAAAACCACAACAAGTCGTTGTAACCGAACAACTTGTATAACTTCGACTAACTTGCGCGTAAGCTATGTAACTTAAAATAAACCGGTGGTCGCGGGTAGCCTCAATTAATTTCATTGTTTGAAAACTTAAAGCAATATAAGTTGCGTAAATTAATATTGCCGACTACATCTTAGCTGAGATTCTCTAATGAAATGTTACAAAATTAGTTTTAATATAAGGTACAAGAAAGGACAGTTCTCGTAATTTGGTACAGCAATGAAAAAGTTCTGATTTTCTGCATAGGCCGTAAAGATGGGCAATTAAAGAGTAAAACTGTTCGGTCTTGTGGATTAATCCCCGTATTCTCCGGACTGTTATAAATTACAAGTTTATAGGATTCTTTAGTAATGTTACTCTAGTGTGACCTTATTTCACATTGATAACAAACTACACCATTAACGCTAGTCTTCAAAATCCACTACATATATTTTTATATATTCGTATATAAATAACAAGAAAGTTTGTATGTACAAATTTTCACTTAAATCTCATATTTACGGCCTTTCATCTCGAAGTACCGGGTTCAAATCCAAGTCAAGCATAGCATTTTCGCAAGCTACAAAGTGTTCATTTGATCTCATCGTCTAAAGCAATACCTAACGGTGATCCCGGAGTCTAAGAAAAATTTTGGATTAAAATAATTATTTTACTAATACTTTTAGTGAAATTTTTGAATGGTTTTATGAGTAGATTTAGCTAAATAAATCCATTATTGGATAGCAGTAACTCTAAAATAAATATCGGATAATTAATTAATTAATTAATTAATTTTACTTATATTAATTATTTCTAATTTACTGATTAAATCAAGTTTTTTTTTAAGAGGAAGTTTTACAGTGGCCTTTAATGAAATATAGCAAAAAATCCAATTTTACTTTGGTACTTTATTAATAAAAAATGGGTAAATTGTACTAAAGTTAACATGTTTTTATAAAAAAAGACTATTGCACCACAATTTTTAATAGGTTCACGTTTGATAATAATTCTTTTTTAGTAAGATTTATTTATGTATCGTAAAATTAAGGTTTTGTATTTAAATTAGTGGCAGGAATTTTCATGAAATTTTTGCGTGTTATATATAAATGAAGTGTAAAGGCTTTTTTCAATTTTTCGCTATAATCCGAATTTGTATGTTTTTTTTTTCTTATTACTTCGGGATAACGCAGAAACTATTTTAACGGAACATCAATAATGAACTTATTCTAGTGGACTTTTGTAATGTCTACTACTTCTTCATTTGAAATGTTTAATAGTGGGCACCTCCCTTTTGACAAAAAAAGAAGAAACACTTTGAAAAAAAAGAAAGAATTATAAGAAAAAAAATTAACTTCACTTCCTTTTTGCTAAAACCCTTTTTTGATTTACATTCTCAGTTTTACGTTTAAACAAAAAATTTCAAGTAAAATAAATACAACTAACTTTTAGAGATTTTTTTTTAATATCAATAAACTTCCTTCACCTACCTAGCAAGAAAAAATGATTGTGATTTATCTGTGGATAAATTTCAGTAAAAGAAAGAAGTACCAAAACTTAAAGCAAATAAAATTAAAAAAAGTTATCCTTCGAAATATTTTTTTATTTTAGCTTAGGATTTCTTTTTCATGCTTGATGAATTAATTCACCACAGAATCTTTATAAAACTTATAAGTGGAAATACGGAAGTGGAAATTTGTAGCGTATGAAAAATTCCGTACCTGACCGGGATTCTGATCAAGAACACCAACGTATGTAAAACTACAACGCTACCACTCCACCGCGGAGATCGAGTAATAATAATAAATGTCCTTCTAGACTACTAAAAACAAATTAATAGTGGTGTAACACCGGTTCAACTTATGTACTAATAAATAAAAAAGTACCATCTGTCAACATAAGCATTTTTTCTTATACTTCATTTATTTATTTTTTCTAATGATAAAAAATGTCAATTTTTTTTTAATTTTTATTTTTCATTATATTTTGTATATCGATTTGTTGCAAATATAACTTAATATTTGTGAAATGAAATAAAAACTTTTTTTTAGGGACTCGTCCAGTCTAGTCTGTTGATGGGAAAGATTTTTACAATATTTTAAATATTTACAAAAGAATGCAGTATATTTTATCTCTCTCAATTTTTAACAACTATTGATAAATTTTAATTCTAAATTTAATTGCGTTCATCATATCTTATTGAGATTTTTTAATAATTTATTATCTATATTTTAAAAATATATTGTAAATACACTCGAATATACGAAGAAATAGGTGGCGTAGCTTCAACCAATACTCACTTCAAACCCAAATTTTTTTTTTTCCTGTTTAGCCTCCGGTAACTACCGTTTAGATAATTCTTCAGAGGATGAATCAGGATGATATGTATGAGTGTAAATGAAGTGTAGTCTTGTACATTCTCAGTACGACCGTTCCTGAGATGTGTGATTAATTGAAACCCAACCACCAAAGAACACCGGTATCCACGATCTAGTAATCAAATCCATGTAAAAATATCTGGCTTTACTAGGACTTGAACGCTCGACTTCCAAATCAGCTGATTTGGGAAGACGCGTTAACCACTAGACCAACCCTGTGGGTTTCAAACCCAAATTGAGTTTTTATATTGTTACGTAATAAAAAACTATATAAAAAGAAAGTTCCATATGCAATTCCAAAAATTCCAGAGATTTTTTTTACATATGATTGAAATTAAAGATTCAAACGATCTTAGCAAATGATCATCTAGTTGAAATTCTAACGAACACTTCCAAAGATGAATTTAAAGAGGTGAATAATAATTCGAAAGGGATTTATCTACTTAAAAACGGGAAACGAGACGAAGAAATCGAAGGAATATTTTAATGTCCTTTCAGAAAAACCTGGAGTCCGATCATGACTCCAGTATTTCAGTAGATCAAGGTAATCAGAATTGCCAGGTTTTTTTTCTTTAATCAGGATTGGAACAGCCAATCTACTTATTAACAATTTGGTGTAGACCAGTACAATAATTAAACGATTGAAAATCAATTTTTTTTTTCAGATACCACTAAGTTACCTTAAAATTTCTGTAAGTGTTCTTAAACACTTACCCAGCCTACCCCATCATCAGAATTTTTGGCACGTGAACATACGTAAATGGTTCAACTAGGAGAGTTAGTGTAGTTTTAAAAATGTATTTTCAACATTTAACATGCAATTTCTTAACTTTTTTCATTTTATGTTTCATAAAAAATACTGTATAGATTTATTAAACCATTGAATTAATGGATGGTGTGGTGTATTATACAATAGATAGAGTAAATCCAGCAACTAAAGATAACCATACCCAAAAGGAAATATTCTTACTCCCTTACATTACATTGACCATCATAACAGATAGAATCAGCAGTTCTTTTACTGTACAGCTCAGCACTCTGTACAAAATAAAAATCAATCGGAAGAATTTCCTGACGTCATCAGATAACTTTTACCCTTTCCTTTACTGTTCAATTCATTCATTGTATAAAGTGAGTTTCATTAATTAACGAAGGGCTTAATTTGATTTGATTATTGAAAACAGGAGATTTCATTGTCTATATATTTAGGAATTACAGATTGATTGTTTCATAATTAATTACGGGTAATACACTTAAATTATCTTATTACAAGTACGTTCGTACAGCACGTTCAAGATATTTTAAATAAATCACTGTAGATTTTTTGTTAATCGGCATATCTCGTTAAAAAAATATTTATTCTACTTTGAAATCATTAATATATGTCAATTTCTAGGCAAGATCAACAGTTTTTATAATACGATCAAACTTTTGATTACAATTCTTAAAATCATTATGATAAACTAATATTAAATAGAATTAATAAAAAAA